>NC_067147.1:27479545-27777437 GCF_903995435.1 Acomys russatus | reverse complement strand
CAGGACTATCATAGGGTATTTATTTAATATCCTGTGGTTACCAGGTTTACCATGATTCAAGCAGCCAGGATGTCCCTCTTCTCACTATCATATTTTTTAATTAGCACATCAAGTAGTAGATTTATATTTGACGTATCACTCCCTTAAAGGCTCAGTGAGCAATGTGCAGGAGAGGATAGAACAAAAAATGTAAAAGCTAGAAGAAGAAGTGCTGTGAAATGTCATCTTACGGGCATGATGCAGCCCATGTAATAATGATCTCACAGCATCATCGGTTACTTACAATGGGTGGATACAAGACTGGGTATGCCAATAGTCAATTATAAATTAGGGAGGGCCCGTGTAGTCCTAGATCATTCTGATAAACTATGGCCTACTGATGGATTCTGGGGAAAAATCAGACTTGTGTACCCCCTGATGAAATGACCATGTTTCAGTGAATAGTTAAAACTTAGGATTACACAGATATGCCAGGGCAAACTTAGTACTTCACACACAATCACAGACACCAAACTTTCCCTCTCCGCCCCCCCCCCATTAAGACATGACCATGGGAAAGGGAGAAAAGAAGGCCACAGTAGATATGAAAGGGAAATATAAGAAAAGGTAAGAAGTAATAACCAGAAAGTTCTCTCTATTATATATTTTGTATATAATATACAAATGTTCAATACATCCACCTCTATAAAAATACTAGTTAAGAATTTTTGGCTGAAAATTACATTTTTATTTATTGTTTTTCTTTACCTTATGTTTAGATAAATTCATGTTTAGAATTCCATTCTTTTTATAATTTGCTAGTAAATTCATGATATTTCCTTGGTGTAAAATTATGAAATTTACTAGTGACCTAAATTTCAAAGCCCCCTTGGTTCACTAGTCACAAGAAAACTTGGACACAAACTATTTTTCATTGATGATTCTCTTTATTGTATTTAATATAAAACTTCTATAATTTACAGTGTTTTTTTTAAAAACAGTCTATTTTATTATATTAGAAACTGAACACTGCTCCCATCTGAGTGTATGTACAAAAATAATTAAATTTAGTAATAATGAAATGAACCAGTGACAATTCATCATACCACGATTGTAGCTACACAGTGAAGTGGGTGTAGGTGCCAATTCACAAAGAGAATCCATAAAAATATGCCAATTATGGGAACCTTAATAAAGTTCCTGTCTCAATTCAAGTGAACATGAACTTTCACCATCAACTCCATGAGCCCCTTAGGACTCCATTGTGTCTAAATTTTAGGTGTTTTTCTAATGCACCTAGATGTTAAATATTTTATAAAAATTTAAAGAAAAACACACATTTGAAAAGTCATGGTAACCTCTTTGGGTAACAGAACTCAACTACTGAAATTTCTCATGGTATTTGATTATCTGCGCCTAACACATGTGTGACTTATATATGTGATCTTGTGCAATCATTATGAGTTTCAGAGAGGAATGACTAACACAAAATATTGCAGGCTGTATACAATTCACTGTATTTTTCTTTTCTTTTTTTTTTTTTTTTATTTTTTTTTTTTTTTATTTTTTATTAATTTATTCTTGTTACATCTCAATGTTTATCCCATCCCTTGTATCCTCCCATTCCTCCCCCCCCCCATTTTCCCATTATTCCCCTCCCCTATGACTGTTCCTGAGGGGGATTACGTCCCCCTATATATTCTCATAGGGTATCAAGTCTCTTCTTGGCAACCTGCTGTCCTTCCTCTGAGTGCCACCAGGTCTCCCCGTCCAGGGGACATGGTCAAATGTGAGGCACCAGAGTATGTGAGAAAGTCGTATCACACTCTCCACTCAACTGTGGAGAATATTCTGACCATTGGCTAGATCTGGGAAGGGGTTTAAAGTTTACCTCCTGTATTGTCCTTGGCTGGTGCCTTAGTTTGAGCGGGACCCCTGGGCCCAAATCTGCCTATCATATTGTTCTACTTGTAGATTTCATCCACTTAAATGACAATTATCACACATCTAAGTGTTGAGAAAAATACAGGAGAAAATGCCAAATCTGGAAAACTCCTGTATTTTTCTCAACACTTAGATGTGTGATAATTGTCATTTAAGTGGATGAAATGTTACAAATAATATTTACATTTAAAAACTACTCCTGGGCCGAGTGCTTGGTACTCAAGTGTTACAACCACAAACCTGATCTGCAGAGCCCACGTGAATATGGATGTGCTACTGAGATATCCTTAATCCGAGAACTCCCACAGGGAGATGGGAAGGTGGTGAGATGCCTCTCATCCCAGAACTCTCACAGGGACATGGCAGGCAGGGACTTGAAGATCCACACAAGTTTCCAGGCTGGCTATCCTAGCATACAAAGTGGTTAAAAAAACAGAGATTCTGAAGAGTAGAAAGCGAGGTTCCACTTCTGAAGGTGCCCTCTACATGTGTGCTATGTCATGTATACGCTTACACACACACTCACACACACACACACACACAGAGAGAGAGAGAGGCAGAAACAGAGAGACAAAGATTTAAGGTAAAGAAAAGAAGAGCTTCCTATCCATTCTATATTTTAGAAAAATGAAGTCTCTTTTCCCTTCAATTTCTACATTACATGGATTTGTTATGTTACTTAAAATGTGGTGATGGCCCTGCTGTATTTTCCTACTTCTTTGCAAGCATAATATAAAATTAATTATAGAACTGTGAGTAGATAAAGAGAGAAAGGAGTGCAAGTGTGAGCAACTTCAAGGCTCCATATCTGTGGCATACACTGCTGGCTCTGTAAGTGATTTTGCCATCTACTCTCCTAATTTTTTTTTCTCAAAGCAAAGCACTAAATTAATATTGAAAATTTCTTCACTTAATGTCAAATAAAATATGTAGGTCAGAGACTGAATTAGGCCTCATATATTTAAGTAGCAGAAGAAAAATATCTACTTGAGAACTTATTACAAGAAAAATTGCAGGTCAAGTTAGAAATGCACTTGTATTCCTGAGAAGAACTCCATCACAGGAGCAAGTCGATTCAAGGGACACTAGATCCTAGAAACAATTGCTCACCTCCAAATATAATGTCCTTACTCAATGACTTGAATTCTAGGCATGCTATGGCTACTGTGTGAGCATAATTGGTGCGGGGAAGAAAAAAAAAAAGGGTAAGGCAAATTATTCTTAGGAGAAGTTGGCCACATGCTTATAAGAATGGCCATCAGTGTTTTCAAAGACCACCCAAGGAATGTCTAAATCTTTAAAAGCAATTGAATCAACAGTTATTCAAAAATCAGCCAAGATTACTTCAGAAATTTAGGTTAAAACTAAATTGTTAAATATTTTCTTACTAAATACAGTTAACAGATAATACGATGTCAATCTTTAAATAATTATTTACTTGTTCATTGTATATGTATAGGTGTTCTGCACTATGTATGTATGTGCATCCATTGAGTGACTAGTGCTCACAGAGGCCAGAAGAGGATTTAGAGTATTTTTAGTCACCATGTGGGTGCTGGCAATAACATCAGGGTTATTTGGAGGATCAGGCAAGTGCTCTTAAACTCTGAGCCATAATTTATGAGCCCATGTATTTCTTGAAAATATCAAAAATAAAGGCATAATCTTGTGTATTATTGTTATTATTATTATTATTATTATTATTATTATTATTATTATTATTATTCTACATACAGGTATTTTCTCTTATTTTTTATATTCTTTCATACATCTTGACTGTAGTTTCTCCTCTGTCCATTCCTCTCAGCACCAACCTCCACTCTTTCCAAGATCCACTCTTTTTCTATTTCCCTTCAGATAACTGCAGGCCTCTCAGGGATATCAACTGAATACAGAATAAAAAGTTACAATAAGAATACAAAAAGTTACAAACCTTCATGTCATGACTGGGGAGACAACCAAGCAGGAAGAAATGAATGTATCTAGAGAGGCAAAAGAGTCAGGGACATGCCTACTTCCACCTTTAGGAGTCCCACAAAAACAACAAACTGACAACCATAACATGTTTGCAGAGGACATAGTGCAGACCCATTCAGGCTCTGTGATTGTCACTTTAGTTTCTGTGAGCTTCTATGATCCCTGCTTAGTTGATTCTGCGGACCTGTGTTCTCCTGTTGTCTGTGACCCCTCTGGCTTCTACAATTCATCCTGCTCTTGTTCTGTAGCCTTCCCCAAGCTTCAAGGGAGGAACACAATGGAGTTATCTAATTTGATCTTTCTCTCCATCTAATATTTGGCTGTGTGTCTCTGCAGCTGCTGCTATAAGCTGCCAGAAGAGGACTCTGTGATGATGATTAGGCTAGGCACAGGTCAATGAGCATAGCAGACTGTCATTAGTTTTTTTCCCTCCAGTTTCTGGTCATCTAGGCAGTGTTGGGCATGAGCTTCTTTTTGTCGTGTGGTCTTCAATATGGACCTGTCATTGGTTAGCTATTTCCACAATTCCTATGCATCCACTGTCCTTGCACATCTTGAAGACAGGACAGATTACAGGTCAAAGGTTTTGTGGCTGGGCTCATGTCCCAACACCTCCAATGAAAGTGAAATTTGCAAGTAAATGGATGGAACTAGAAAAAAAAAAAACATTTCGAGTAAGCTAACCCAGACTCAGAAAGACAAACATGGTATGTACTCACTTAGAAGTGGATATTACCTGTTAAATCAATGATAGTCATGTTACAACCCAAGGACCCAAAAAGGCTAAATAATGAGGAAGATTCTAAGGGGGAAATGTATGGATCTCTCTGAGAGGATGAAATATAATAGATTTTGTAGTTGGACTCAGGGTGAGTAGACATGGAAACAGGAGTTTTCCTCTTATTTTTGGACTGGCTTGGTAACAGTTATGAAATATTTTTAACTCTCTTGTCATTTTCCTTTATGTTTAATGAAGCATAATTTCCTTTCTTTCCCCCTCCCAAACCATCGGTCTGGAAGTTCATGGAAGCTATTACCAGATCTTGGTGGAAATTTTGATTCCACTTCTGAGGAGAATGAAGGCTAGGATATACATAAATTTAATTTCAGTTGGATTTACTATCAAGCCAGGACAAAATTTTGATGCAGAATATAGACACAGGAATAAGATATGCAGCTACAAATTCAGCATTTTATAGTGGTGAACTGCCTGCAAGATATGCTGGTGCAAATGTGGCACAACACTGTGTGAGTAACCAAACAGTCTCTATTGTATTTAAAGCCAACTTCAGGAAATGGAACAAATTTCTGGCCAGTCTTGAGTGGGAGAGATCCTTACTCAATAGGCATGGACCTACAGGAAAACCAATTCTATTGCTTTATTAAAGGATCATGGCAATAAAACAACTTCTAATAACTTTATGATTTACAAATAGATCAATGTATTGCTCAGCAATCACCAGAGGTGCTTCTCCTTGCGTTAGATGGGAACTAATACAGAGACCTAGTACTGGACAATGTGCAGAGAGTGAGAGACTTTGAAACACTCAATTCTAAATGTGACATTTTCATCAAATTCTTTACTTCACTGTTATGGGACCTATGTAGAAGAGGAGATGGAAAGTTATAAGAGCCAGTAGGGATGAATGACACCAAGAAAAAAGTATCTTTCAGACATATGTATGAACTCTCAGAGACTGAAGCAGCATGCACAGTGCTTTTCTTGCTATTGCATAACTAGTTCCTGTTTTGAACACAAATTAGATCTCAGATACTCCCAAAGTAAGGACTGCTGCAGAAAAAACAAATAAAGATCAGATAAACATTAAAATAGATATTAGATATCAGTGTCACCAACATATGCTGTGCAACATAGAGCAGAGAACCATTAATGGAGCCACAGATGTGACTGTGGGTCTAACCCAAACCTGGATGAGTTGGGAGGATTCTACATAGTGAGATGTTTTAGGAAGATGTTAATCCAAGAGCATTTATAAGGGAACAGGTAATGGTGTTTTGATTTTGAAAGGGAGCACTCTCAGCAACAGACTTCAAAGTATCACAATGGCAATACTGTTTTTGTCACTTTGAAATATAGTCTCATTTAATAATAAACACACATTTTCAGGTAAACAAAGTGCACTTGAGCAAAAGCTAATGAGGCTTTTAGTGCAGGGGAGAATATGGGAAAATGATAAGGAGCTAAAAAGAAAGGGACATTTGTTCCTACGGCATGTAATACCAATAATAATATGTGGTGTGTGAGGATTAGTTTTCTGAGTGCCTCCATTATCATCACCTGCCATTGTGTGTGTCCTCAGAGAGTGCAGGCGTCACACGGCAAATTAGCAGAGGAAGAGTAGAAACAAACAAATGGACCATAACACTCCACTTTGAGAAGTAATACCCAGATTCCAAAAGTGCATCCTATTCAAACATAAAAGGTATTCAGAGACCCTGAAAAGAAATGCTTACAGTCATTAAGTAGGTTACAACTTCTGCAAAGCATCATAGTGCGCACACATACACACACACACACACACACACACAGACACACACACACAGAGTCAGGAGTTCTGTGATCTTGTCTTTCACTTTGCAAAACAACAACACAAAACCATGACATCTGGAAAGGAGGGAGGGAGCAAGGGAGAAAGGAGGAGAGAAGCAGAAGGACAGGTATTTAGTACTGCATCCTAGGGGGAAAGTTTTGCCTAGTAATCACGTGCAATTGTAGCACACAAAGATATCCTGAAAAGCAGACATGATAAAAATAAATGTTAAACAAATACTCAGGTCCTTTGTGATACAGCCAAGTTTCATTGCTGAGGTGGCTGACTGCCCAAGAAAATAACCCTACTTTCAAAGAAAGCTTACATAATTTCCTGAGATGAAAAAAAAAAAAAGCCTTAAATTAAAATATTAGAAGAACTTAGATGCTGTCTTTCAACTATAAAAACAATGGCTTGATTTTCTAAATGAGAGATTTCAAGGATTAAAGTCTCTGACAATTAGGTTGAAGGGAAAGTGATTGATGTTGCCTTTGGCTTTTATTGATTTTATTTATATTTTTCATAAAACCAGTCAATTGTTTTTCTATTGTTTACAAGTTCTATGAGTGGTCAAATAATGCAAGCATATAAGAACATCAAATAAAAGCTTTCATGTTGAGGCATACAACTTATGAAAAATTGATTGCTCATTACTAATTCACTGCAGTGATATACAAGTCATATCATTAACAACAAAATTAATTTTATAAAGAGAATTCCTAGGGGGAAGTATTAAGGGTATGAATCAGATGTACTTAACTTAAATGTCAATAGAAGTAGTAGACTGATGTGAGCAGAATCCACACGTATGACAATGAACAAATGTTAGGCAATAACGCTCATAATGATTCAACATACAGATATGGAAGATAATTTCCTATTGCTGAAGACACTGTGCACATCAGACACTGGGCCCTAGAGACCTCTGAGCTGAAACTGACCCGGCTATCTCCTCCGTGAAGACTAGCTTTCATAGTGTCAGAGGCATCACTTAAGTTTCCAAGGGAGGTAAACAACGAACTGTCCTACCAAGATATGACACCAGTGAATCACAATGACCACCATGGCAGGGTGACCGCAAGCATGTGATTGTGCAATGCACACCTTTGCAATGATCAACATCTCTCTAGTTGGGCCTAAGACCCTCTCTACAAGATGGAAACTATGCCCATTACTTGAAACCTAGAACGCCAACTCCAAAGCCAAGCTATTACCTAACTATGTTTTAACTGCTTGTTCTTATGCTCATAGTTAATGCAATCCACCACCCCTCGTCAAGGAAACTACCCTTTGCAACAAATGAAAAAACAAAGCAAAAGGAGGGACTCAATCAAAATATTCAGTTGTAGAGTCTGGTCCCAATGGACACATTTACAAAATGACTTCTGAAACTAAGGCTCAGGAAACATCGTGTAAAAATGGCAGAACTATTTTAAGATGTAAAGGATAAAAGAGTTTTCTGTGAGATCGAATTTCCCAATAATGTCAGAAGCTGTACGCACGAAGTTGCACCAACAAGACTGCCTAAACATGAGCTGAAAAAGGACAGCTATAGACATGCCGAAGTGAGCAGTGGTAAAACTATGAAGCCTTAGCCCAAAACAAAGAACCACAGGCAAATAAGTAATGCAGAGAGCAAGACAAATAGTCTTCCCTAGGAAAGAACATATGCATGTAACAATAATACATGAAAAAAAAAGACATGAATATGAAAGAGAACAAGAAGGAGTATATGGGGGTTTGGGGGGGTGAAAATGAAAAGATAACATGATGTAATTATAATCACAAAAATAAAAGAAATAAAACTTCTAGGAGGAGTTATGTGCCAAAATATTGATTAGTAATATCCTGAATTGAAAGTTATTTGATATAATCAAATTATAATCTGTGAAATTCTTTTCTCCCTGAAAATAGTTTTTCTCTTTTCTATGCTATGTATTCTCATCACGGTTTCTCCTCCTGCAGCTCCTCACAGACCCTTCCCACTTCCCTTCCTACCTAAATCCACGCACTTACTTTCTCTCCTTGGTATGAAACAGCATCTAAAATGACAATCATTTAAAATAGAATAGAATAGGACAAACCAACCAAATTTTAAAAAAAACATTAAAAAAGCACGAAAATGACGGAGACTTTTGTGTTTGCACATACAGAATTTCCACAAAACCACAAAGCCAGAAATCATTAATATATATGCAAAAGACCTGTAAGGTTAAAAAAATGAAATGACCTCACAAAATATTAATAGACAAGGAACCTACAAAAATGCTATTGTATTAGTTTTGTGTTGGCCATTTACTTCTGGGCATCATCCGGCCTGTTCATAAGAGTGGTTTGTATACCCAATGAGACTCCAGTGAGGAAAACTAATTATTCCTTTGTGAGCAGGTATCAGTTGTAGACAGCTTCTGGGTTAGCTATGGGATCTCTGTCCACTTCCCCTCCTAGGTCTGGGATCCTTGTCAATAAGGAGGGAGCTTCTCTGATGAGTAATGAGCAAGATATTGATCTAAGAGAATAGCAGAATGTTATTAAGAGTTGTTTTATTGCTACATTCCTTAGAACAGTAGTATCTTCCCCTTTTCTCCATTTGGGGTCATTTGTATTGCTTAAATATTCTTGGATATGTGCCCTTCCACTGGAATGTGGTTGACTTATGTGGGACTAATCTTTTAGGGGAAACTGACCTTTACATTCTCAGAGGATAACAATTATCAGTCGATCCTTAGCTAAGGGTGCAACTTAGTGCCCAACTCCCCTCTCTATGATAGGATCTGGTCCTGGTACAGGCCTTGCGCATAGGTCACAACTGCTGTGATTTGGATCTACTGTGTCCTAAAGACATGTTTTATAGCCACCCACTACTTCTGGCTTATACTCTTTCTATACACTCTTCCTTAATGGCCCCTCAGCCTTTGGAGAATGAGGTGCCTTATATTTGTTCCATTTAAGGCTGAACATTTTTCACTATCCTATTCTCTTCTTTACTAGTTGTAGTTCTTAGAGTTGGTCATCATCTACTACAAACAAACACTTCTCTTAGGAGGGTTCAGAGCCATATTAATCTATGAGTCTGATGATAAATCATTCAGAGTTGGTTTAATAGAGTGTCCATTTAGTATAATAATGGTAGTAGGTCCTCTGCTAAGGGCCATGGTGTGAGAAATATGTATTTTAAGTAAGTAATTATTTCAGAATATACATGCCCTCCTCCTGTTTTTATGTTTTTGTTTTGTTTTTACAAAAGTTACCCTTTATCCACTGGCATTTACTTTAGATCACTTGGGAGGAAAGAACATAAAGTAAAAGGTCATACTAGTCATCTTTAGAAATAGTTTAATTTAGTAGGAAGCAAAAATAAAATGAAAAGAAAAAATACCAATAGGCAAGCAATTTAAAATATTAATAGTTTTAAATTTGCTTTGTATGCTCTTCAAGAGAGTAGGTTCTGTCATGTATTCTACAATCCAGATAGAATGGTGATATTTCTACAACTAGAGGTTTGGGCCAAGAGCAGTTTAATTTCTGTTACTAGTTGAGTAAAAACCTTTAGTCTTCTAGAAGAAGGAACGCATATCTCCCTAACTAAAGAGTGACTCTTTTCAATTTCATACTATTCATCATCACACATAAATTATACAAAATAAAGGATTTATTCTTTCATCTCTCTACATTCTTCTAGTATATTTTGAGATATATACTTTCTGTCAATCTTTATTGTTATCAAACCATGTTCTCCTTTTCCTTTCATTATCCTTGTGTGCTAAAATACCCCTTCTACTTGTATTTCTTCCTACATTATATTTCACGTATGAGAGCAAACATCAATGCATGTCTTTCTTGAACTTAGTTCTCATAATATGATTATCTCCAGCTCTAGCCTTCCCTGAAAACCATATATTATAATTGCTTTAGAGATAAGTAAAACTCTGCTTTATATGTAATATTTTATTCACCATTCAACAGGTTGATTTTTGAACACCTGACTAAGAGTCAGAACAGACCATGTAAAAAGTAGAATGCACAATAATAACAGATCCTGCATTCCATTCTTAAACCAGATAATATGACCCATTTAGCTGAAATAATCTACGTTGCCTTCCCACTTTTAATAATCCATTTTTTAAAATATTTTAATACTTATTTTTACATTTTTATTTCTCTGTTCCTGAAAAACTCACTCTTCTTGTCTGTGTTATTGCTAGCTAAGAAATTTTCCTACATCTAAACTCAATTTGCTGTGTTCCACACTTCTTGATACTTTCAGGACAATGGCCACACATGTATTTTGACAGTATTCCATAGACCTTTTGTATTTTGTGCAACAGTGTGACCTTTTAAAACCTTTAATTGACATTTTGTGTTCAATCTCCTACTCAATGTAACTATAATATTTACAGTTTTGGGATGATTATAGTTTGTAACAATTATATTGTGGGAAATCCTAGGATAACTGCTATAATCTTCAGCATCAAGTGGTCATGCCTTTGTGTGTGTGTGTGCGTGTGTGTGTGCATGTGTGTGTGCTTGTATGTGTGTTCCACATGTGGGCATTGATAAGACGAAGCTTTTATGATAAAGTTATGTTATATGGAAAAGATGAAGGTGGCTTGGTAATATAGCTAAGTTCCTTTATTGATTTTTCTTTAACAAGAGTGGGGATTAGTGAAGGCAGATAAAAACCAAGTACTGACACTACTTAGGCAGCTCTGCTGCTGACCTGTAGAGGTGAGTATTCATCTTGGTAATTCTGTGGACAGAGCCTTATGACAGGATCATATGGTTTTAAGAACTCCATAGTATCCTTTAGAAACTACAAAATCAGGACACATCATACAATAAGGACAAAGCCAGTTTTAACAAAACCCATACAAGTTTTCAAGTAAATTCTTCCATAGTTGAACCACCACATAAGAATACAGAGCAGCAATATATGAACAGTTAAGTATGTGAGAACCAAGTAGAAGGCCGCAAGGCATACCCAGATTTCTGACACATGGAAACTCTGAAACATTTGGTGCATTTAAGCCACCAAATTGATAATACTATCCTTTATTATATAGTGACTACTCATTTATATTATCATCTTTGCCTGCAATGTGTTCATAACATTCTACTAGCTATTAATATTATTAAAGTGATTTTATTTATTTATTTATTTATTTATTTATTTATTTATTTTTAAAATTTTTATTATTAATTTATTCTTGTTACATCTCAATGGCTATCCCATCCCTTGTGTCCTCCCATTCTTCCCTCCCTCCCCTTTTCCCCTTATTTCCCTCCCCTATGACTGTTCCTGAGGGGGATTACCTCCCCCTGTATATGCTCATAGGGTATCAAGTCTCTTCTCGGTAACCTGCTGTCCTTCCTCTGAGTGCCACGAGAGAAGCATGGGAGAATGGCAAAGTAGAAGGATCCAGAGGGACCTAGAAACCTACAAGTAGAACATTGTGATAGGCAGATTTGGGCCCAGGAGTCCCACTCACACTAAGGCACCAGCCAAGGATAATACAGGCGGTAAACTTTAAACCCCTACCCAGATCTAGCCAATGGACAGAACATTCTCCACAGTTGAGTGGAGAGTGGGATATGACTTTCTCACGTACTCTGATGCCTCAGATTTGATTAAAGTGATTTTAATAACTAAAACATGATCTTATTTATGAATTATATATTTATTACCTCTGCTTGACTATGCACACTCTTGTCATATAGAATTTTTATATTTTTATTGTAATTATCATAATATCATACTATCAATATTTTTATTTATACATTCATATCTACAGGTTAGTAATGGTCTTTTGGAAGAATGTTAAACAATTACTTACTTTATACATTTTAGTGAATAAATATTGAATTGTATGGTACAATTTCAACAATATTTTATGGGTTCTTAAATACTTTAAGCTATCTGTTGAATTTTAGAGTTTTGTGTTTAATAAAAAGGGTATAAAGTTCTTACTAAGGAGAAGAACATAAGAGTTGATAAAACAATAAAATTTATGACAAAAAGACCAAGTTTCATCTTAAAGAGATTTTTTTAGTTGATGCAAATACACCAGCTTAACCAAGTGAAGTAGATTATACCAAAATGACTTAAAAAAATTAAAGTTGTTCTGAGAAAACAAAATGAGAAGAATTGAAAAAAAAAAGGGTTTTTTTACCTTGGAGTATGACATGGAATGAATAGTAGAACTTCATAGATTCTGTCTTATGACATACACACATAAAGCTAAGCCTTTTTCAGTATCTCCCGCAGTTTAAACACATACATAGAAAAGCTTTGGTAAGATTAAAACTGAGATGTATAACATGCAAGAAGTCATTAACAAGGACTGGGGCACAAACTTCTGAAAGGTGATTGCCCCACGAGATGGCAATTTGTTTGTCTAAGCCACTAGCATAATAGGTCATATTACCTCAAAAAGTCCTTTTTAATTAAAGGAAGATTTTTCTCTATCTCAACACAATCAGCAAGTCGTAGTATGTATACAAGGGACCCGATAATGGGTGGGGAATTACTGATGAATCATCATCAGTGCGGTCTCCAATATTCCTATAAATTAATGTTCTTGATTTAAGAATTGTATTTTATTAATAGAAAAAATTACAAAAAAACCCACTTTTAGTCAGATCATGCTCATATCTCTCTCACTACCTCCTATTTCTGCTAACAGAAATGTACTTCCAAGAAGACATTTTGACACTCACAAAACTTCAATTCTCATGAGCCAAGTCTGTGCAGAGAAACTCTCTTCAATAAAGAAACAAAACAAAACAAAAAACCAAAACACCAAAAACAAACCCAAAATGACAGCAACAAAAAGCAAACAAAAAGCAAAAAAGGGAGATTTATCATTCATGATTTCTGCTACCATTGATGTCACATAAAAATTAAAAATAGAATTAAATAAAAGTGATTTGAATATTGATTGAAAAAAAACTATGGTCCACCTTTAAAATGTATGCTGCCATTCCCTATCCAGACTATAGAAAGTTCCATCTCGAAATATTTTAGGTCGCATTACTCATGATTTTAGATCATGCAAAAAGAAAGCAAATTTTTGAGATGCATTCATTAACATTAACCATTTTATTTTATCATTCACAAATCTTAAATTCAATTATCCTTGAAAAGATCATGATTAATAAATAACAAAATCTGAATGCACATTTGTGCTTGTATTCTCCATTTGTGAACTCAGATGTCAATCAATGTTCTACAAACATCTTGATTTTAGATTTTCATTCCTTAGTACCGTGAAACTTTAAGCTTCTATTTAAACTTCCCAGTTATCTGTGGTTCTTAATATAGCTTCCATGGGATATTAGTATGACCTGCGTGCAGCAATTCGTTCACATTTGTTACTCCTGGTCAAATCTTTTACATTTAATGTGTTTATTCTATCAGTTACTGGAGGAGCTGCCGAAATCACTCGGTATAATTTTGGATTTGCTTTCTTCTTTTAGATACACTATTTTCTGTTTTGTATATTTGGAAGCATTAGGTTTGGGTGCATATAATTTTGAAGTGAAACTATCATGTTCTTCCTTGTTCCCTCATGTCTAAATGTCCTAGATAATACAGTAACAATGTTTATGTTTTTACAATTTTTGAATTGTATTTTTGTTGTTGCTGGCATCTTTTCATCCCGAGAATCATCCTGCAGACATTGGACAAAGCATTACCCACTAGATTGATTTTGGTAATTGGGAAGCTATTTAGAATTACCTTGCATTAATTCAGGGCAAGAGACCGCTGGTTAGCCTTGAAAGACTATTGCAGTGATCAGTGAGGTGATGAGAGCTGTCGTTGTATATACCATGTCTATATTTTTAACGAGAAGGTAAAATTTGCATTACAAATTTGGATAATAATGTTGAACATCACACTCACAAGTTAAGATATCAAAATAACAATGAAACAGAACTATCTCAGCTTCACCATGAGTCAACAAAGGCTATGAAATGTCAGAATGCACTATCCTTGTACATACTTTAAAGAAAGTAAGATGGAAAAGATTGAATTGTTTACAACAAACATTTGGGAGTTGAGGTGATCTACAAAATTCTACATGTTGTCGGGAATGAACTGTTAGTTTTAGTTAGTTCATTTGTGGAACTTTTTGACAACATCCACAGTAGGTAAATATATTTGTGCTCAGCAACTCAGCAATTTACCTCCTTGATATACCCAACTAGAACACACAAAATACAACATTAATCAAAACATTTTTGTTTAATCAGATCTTCTAACACTCATGAAAAGATTAACAAATGGAAGAATTATTTAGTTGAGTGGATGGAGGAGTGAAAGTTCATAAATAGCACTTTATACCATCAATTGCCTGTTCAGATGAGCAGCTTATACCACCAATTATGAGAGGAATCTCAAAAGCAGGTTCCAGTGAGGGATGTGTGGGTACGGAATGACATCAGATTCTGCCTGCTATGTTGGCATCCTCACAGGAAAACACAGCCCTGGAGTATGGTTTGTGTATCCTGGCTCTCTGTTATAGTTCAATGAAAAAAGAAAAAAAAAAACACCTCTGAAAACTACTACACTACTTCAGTCATTGTTCAAATGCGATGACCTTGTCATAGGTTACATAAAATGTTATACCACATACTTATAAAACCCCCATTTTTGTCGGTACTTTGTCACAGTTACATCGACTGGTAAAATGGTTAAAATTAATTACTTATAGGTGTAGTCTGGTAAAATGTGTCAGTATAAACATTGTGACAATGATTAGCCTATAATCCTGGTTTTAAATTTATTGGCTTAAAACTTCAAGGTTACATTAAGAATGGTTATGCTAGATGGAACTTGAGCGTGTCTGTGAGTACACTTAGGTTAACGTGTGAACACGTCACATTTCAAACTTAGCATGTCTGCTTCCACCCTTACTTCTTGCTATGAAGCTATACTAAGGGACGTCTGAAGCTAGTCATTTTAATCTCCTCTAACAATACTCATTCCTAAAAGCAAATGCAGTACTTCCTGAAATAGCTCTGAGGTGACATGTGTTTACTAAGGAGAAACAGAGGAACATAACTATTTAAATTAGTTTACTAGAAGGAAATTGCTATTAGTAGTTTGACTCTGGTCCAACCTTATGGTTTGCATGCTAAAGAATAAGTTAACTTTAAGTATAAAGGTAAAAATTAATGCTACTCTATGAACAAACTGTGTGGTCATTTCCTAACCAATTATGTATAGATATTGCTACATGAAAGTTATAGAATCAAAGAAATATTGAAAAAATATTATTCATTGTATCAAGTTACTTCATGAACGTTTGACTTACAACATTTTTATAAAAAACTATCCCTAATAATAATTGTACTTTGCAGATTTTAATTGTAATATAAAATTCACTTAGATTTAGTTCACTAAGTCCACTCACTAGTTAACATAAAATGAGTTATATCAAGATATTGATTAGTTCATAATCAATCCTGTTATCTTTTTTATTCCCAATATCTTTTTACATATTGATATGCATGTGCAAATATGTGCATATTTGTCTCTTTTTAAACATTATTTTAGCATATTATATAGAATGAAATGCAGATACAAAGAAAAAGAATTTACAATAAACATTGTGTTGCTGAAAATAAAAATGCAAGTAAGAAACAGGCTTTCATCTGTTTCATTAATCAAAAAAACTAATGAGGGCTAAATACATTTATGGCAGCAGTTTTATAAACAGATACAGGGAAGGAAAGCTGACAATAGTAATAAAATCTTGAGTGTTTTGTAACACTACCAGCATGAAAGTCTTTCATATTCCTGGGTTTGGACTCTTATCACAACTTCTTGTAGTTGTTAAGAAGGAGAATATTTAACTCGTTTTATAAGAGAAGAATGAAGAGTGCAAAATTAAAGAAACAGTTTAGTAATATAGCTAGCAACTGTAAATTTGAGCTGGTGTTTTCAATAATCCAACCAATTTATTGTTGTTATAGCTACTTTCTGTGTTTATCTTGAAGTAAAAATCCTTAACAAGAACAATTAAAAACAAAACTTAAAAGCATTTTAATAATCTTTTTTGCTACAAGCAAAAATACACTTTCTAATGATTTCACTAAATAATATTACATAAATCCTTGGTTTATATATGTGAGTCCATTTCAAAACCCTGACAGTATTCTATTCAGGGCTTCCAACTTTACACATAAAAATTTCATCTGGAATGGAAAAACTTGTGTTAAACTGGAACTTACATTAAACACTTATCACTACTGGAGTTTTTTTAAAAATGATAGTGAGAAAATCAGCAAATCAGACTTTTCTGATGTTGCTCTGTGAGAAAATTTCAGCAATTAAACTCTTATAAAAGCAGGGAGTAGCACCTCAACTTACTTTCTGAAAAATCATTCCTGGTTAGATGCTCATTGTTTTTGTTTCTTTTCCTATTGTTATTTAATGTTAATATTAAAACAAACTTAAGAGGATTTATTTAGTTCATGAACACATGTTACAGTACCTCATGGGGTAGACGTCATAGCAGCAGCAGCTTGAAGCAAATGGCCGTATTAAGTATACAGTCCAGAATCCCAGACCGAATGTATTATACCACTACTCAGATGCTTTTGTCAATTCTTACACTATCCAAGATCCCATGCCTAGGGAATAGTGCCCACTCTCGTGCCAGGATCTCCCATCTCCACTAAGTAAGGTAATGTAAGTAAGTAAGAAGGTAGTTGTTGCAGTTAGGCAAAGGAAGTCTCCCTAGTGCTTTCTCAGTTTGCCAAGTGACAATAATAATAATACTGTGCATATAACTCCCACAATGTCAAACCCTTTTTAGGCATGCAATGTTGATTAAATATAAGTTTGTTTGTAAGTTGCTATCTTATTGAGTAACTATTTCAGCAGATGGAAAGATCTCCCACATTCATGGATCAGAAGAATCAACACAGTAAATGGCTATCTTACCAAAAGCAATGTACAGATTCAGTGCAATTCCCATCAAAATCACAAAACAATTCTTGACTGACCTCGAAAGATCAATTCTCAAACTCATATGAAACAACAACAACAACAACAACAACAACAAACAAACAACTAACAACAAAATATCATAGCTAAGAACAATTCTGTATGGTAAAAGACCTGGATGAATCTCCATCCAGGTCTCAAGCTGTTCTATAGAGCAACAGTAATGGAAGCAGTATAGTATTGGCATAGAAATAGGCTGGTTGATCAATGGAATAAAATTTAAGAAATAAACCCAAATAACGATGAAATTTGATTTTGACACAGATGTTCAAATCCATACAAGGACTAAAAAGATAGACCTCTTCAAACAAATGGTGCTGGTCAACCGGATGGATAGATGTAGAAAAAGAAAAACAAGAAAATGATCTTATCTATCCACCCTGCAATCAAAACTGCAAGTCTAAATGGATTAATACGACCTCAATAAATAATGAGGACACCCTAAAAATCTGTTGAAGAAAAAATTGGGGAGAGTCTTGAGCTCATTGGCCACTGGAGGCAATTTCCTGAATGTGAAAGAACACCAACAGCTCTGCCCTTTCCTCGAGATTCAACCATTAAAACATGGGACCTTTGAGTATCTCTTTGTAACGCAACAGAAGCATTGGCCTTTTAGCTTTCCAAATACTAATAATGGTCCTCTCCAAAGTCAAATGGAGAGTTGATATCAGAACTGGATCCCAAAACACATAGTTTCAAGAATGATTATTACTATGATCTCACATTATAATTCAGTCTGGAGAAAAGGGGTAGCCAGGTAGCTAGGTAGATAAATGATAGCTCTCTATCGTTTCATGGCCACTTTGTGGAAACAGTCTTTTAAAGTACTTTTCGTATCAGTTTTCTCACTTAAATGTGAATATTATTGATCTCTGAAATGGATTTGGGGAGAAATAAAAAGAAAAAACTTCCTCACACCAATTTTTCATTTGTAAAATAGTAATGTCTTAATATGTGTTATCTATTACTAGTGTCATTATTGCTATTATTTCTATCAATATTTCGCACTTAGTTATCAGGTGCAACAAACATAATTTGATATTACTCAGAATTGCACTGATATACCTTTGATTTTCTGACATATTTAGTGATCTTTGGAAATCTTACTGATATACATATTCTTTGCTTTCTTATATTTATAACTAGTAAGAATGGAACAAAAAGTAACCCATATTGGAGACACAAATTGTCCTCAATTAAGTTTCATTTCCTATTTTTAGATTTGGAAAAGAATAGGATGAAGGTATCCTTGTTTAACTGCTTATCTAATTACTTCTTGATTGTTTAGCAAGAGGAAGGAGGATTAACCAGAAAAGATAAGAGATTTCATTTTGCTGAAGGGTCCTTAACCAGTGGGAAAGAGAAGTGTAGGAAAAATGCAGACGAATCTTGCTTCTTTTTCATTTTCTTTCTGCTCTAAAAGATGTTCTTGGACTTTTTCAAAGAACTATCTACATATAAAGAAAATGCATCCAACTGTACCAGATCATGCTTCTATTTTACTAATGGGTTTCATTCATTGTTTTACTTTTCATTTTCCCTGACCCTCAACATATTGTACTTTTATTTTTTAAATAATGTGGCCATATATTCACCTGTGCATAAGGCTTTGATTTCTAGAGTATCAAGTTCAATATTATGAAGTAAACTCCTCAGGAGTTAGTATCCTATTACATAAACATTTCATCTTCTTTTGATTATGAATCTAAATAAAATTTACAATGAAATTTTTAAAGGTTTTATCTTTTTTTAGAATATAGTACCTGTTATTTAAACCTGACATTAAGATATCATGGACTGTAAGTCTTCCTTATAGAGAGGCTTTAACTGTTACATTACATCAGATTAAAACAGCAGGATGAAAAACAAAGAATTTCCTGGTGATCAAAAAGCTTCAGGAAAGTACAAATAATTCTAATGTTATAGTATTCTTATTAAGGAAATTTCTTAGAAATCAAATTTCTAGGTTTTCTATATTTGCCTATAGAATTAGGTTTCGTTTTCAAAAAAGTTGCATAAGAAAGTAAATTTAGTTGGAAATTTTTCTGAAGGATGCATTGACAACTGGTTGAGTTATCATCTTAAATTTCTCATGATATAATGTTGTAGAAGTTGACAACCTTGATAAAATTAAATTGAGAGAATTTTTGAACAAATAAAGCACAGTAGTTCTGGAAATCAGCAGCAGGGATGCTGTGGATGGAGTATTTGAAAGGGGGTAGCTAATTTTATCATCGTCTATAAATACTGTCAGGATAAGACAATGATATGCATAATAAACCATTATGGTTGGGATGCAAACTGTTCATCCACATGGGGAAAAGCTAGATTCCTTTTCACCTACAATTTATATTTGGTTACTGTCTGTGTAACATGAGGATGCTTTCAAGAATAAAAAGAATTCTTCACAGGAGAAATTATAATATTCAAAATTATTTTGAAGGTGTCATGACTTGGATCAAAATTGATAGACTCATTTTTAAATACACGTAAGTGAAATAAATTTGTATCATAGTGAGCTACAGTCCACTTCAGGCCTTTACAGTCCCTCTGTCCCTTGGTTATTGTAAGACTCTTGCTTTGCATTACTTTAAACCATCTCAGAGTGAAAGGGCAAATGTAAAATCATAATAGTCCTTTGAAGGAAAATGTTTTTGTTCTCTGTTCCCATGAAAGGGTGATCTGAACATAAAACAGAATAGAGGCCAGAATATGATATTAAGCAGTATTTTTAATGAGACTAAATTCCCAGGAAAACCTTAAGAGAAGAAAAACTGATGAGCTTTCTTGAGAGAGCAGGCCTCTGTTCCCTTCCAGACCCAGGTTTCTAAACTGCATGGGTGGCATGATGGGTAGCTATTGTTCTTCAGCTTGAGGTTCATGTCATCAACAGAGAGCTCAGGGAAGATTAGAGGACTGGAATAAAGTATGTCAATAATGTAATGGTACTGGCTTTTTCATTTGTGACTAGTTAATGATCTATCCAAGGAGGGAAGCTGAGGAGTTCTGATTTTATATTCAGGACAGACACTCATTATTTATGCTTCCACACACAGGGTGAGCATCCTTTTCCTCAGGTGGTGGAAAAACATCTAAATGAAGGAGCTGCACATCAGCATCCCAAACCAAGTGCTGTGAAATGTTTCAAGGCCAAATAACTCTCTTTAGTGTACCTACTGTTTCTTCTTTGGATCAGTCATACCTGACTTTTCTTCCTAAGCCCTCGGAAGCTCCATGGTCAGTCCTGATGTGGAAGAAACTAGGAACAGGAAACCAGCATCATAAGATAATATGTAAAGATTTTAGCTGAGAAGTTCTCATTTCCTATGTCCAGTTTTGTCTGCTATAACCAAAGTTTCTTCCTTTGCCCCTAAGACTGAAGCCTTCAAAGTGCATCCAAGATGCTGAATCAGTTCATTTTATGTTTCCAATTATCCAACATGCTTCTATTACAATTGTTGAGTTTAAATGAAAACATTTAAAATGTGGAACCAAACATGAATTATTATTATTATTGTTGTTGTTGTTATCATTATGATGATTATTATGATTATTTCTGCTTCCTGGCCATACAGGCAGTATCAGGCACGGGCTCCCTCATGTGGGATAGGTCTCAAGTGAGACCAGTCACTGGTTGGCCACTTCCACCAACTCTGAGCCACCATCACCCCAGCTTATCTTGCAAGCAGGAATTGTTGCGAGTCAAAGGTTTTGGGGCTAGGTTCATTTCCCAGTCCCACCACTGGGAGCTATGCCTGGTTACAGAAGATGGTTGGTTCAGGCTCCATATCCTCTACTCCTAAGATTCCTAGCTAGACTCACCCTCATAAGTTCCAGGAAGTTTCCACTGCACTAGGTTTCCGCATCGCCACCCAAATGCTCCCCAATTCCAGTCATTTCTCTCCATTCTCCATCTGTCCCTCCTCCACCACCTGATTCCCTCCCATTCCCATTTCCAGCTGATCATAGTCTATCTGCAAAATCCATTCTATTTCCTTTCCCAGAGAGGTCCATGTGTCCTCACTAGAGCCCTCCTTGTTACTTAGCCATTCTAGATCTGTGTACTGTAGTCCCATTACCCCTTACTTCACAGATAGTATCTACTTATAAGTAAGTACATAACATGTTTGTCTTTCTGAGTCTGGGTTGCCTTACTTAGTATAATTTTTTTCTGATTCCATCCATTTATCTGCCAATTTCATGTTTTCATTATTTTTTTTTAGCATCTAATACTCCATTGTATTAGTGTAACACATTTTCTTCATCCATTCTTTTTGTTGTTGAGGGACATCTAGGTTGTTTCTAGTTTCTGCATACTATAAATAGAGCAGCAGTGAACATGGTTGGTCACATGTCCTTGTGGGAGTATGAAATATTCTTTGGGGATATGGATCTTGAGATAGATCAATTTCTAACTTTGTGAGGAACTACCACACTGATTTCCATAGAGACTATTCAACTTTGCACTCCCACCAGCAATGGAGGAGTGTTCCCTTGCTCCACATCCTCCCCGGAATGAGCTTTCATGTGTGTTATTGGTCTTAACCATTTTGACAGGTGCACAGAGAAACCTCAATGTAGTTTTTATTTGCATTTCCTTGATGGCTAAGGATGTTGAACATTTCTTTAAGTGTTTCTCAGCTGTTTCTGTTTCCTCTATTGAGAATTCTCCATGTAAGTCTGTTCATCGTTTTTAATTGGTTTTGCTTGCTGATATCTAGTTTCTTGAGTTCTTTATATATTTTGGATATGAGCTCTCTGTTGGATGTAGAATTGGTGAAAATCCCTTTCTGTAGGCTGCCATGTTGCCCTATTTAAAGTGTCCTTACCCTTACAGAAGTTTTTCAGCTTCATGAATCCCAATAATTATTTATTAATTGTTAGTCTTAGTGCCTATGCTGTTGGTGTTCTATTGGGAAATCTGTCTCCTGTGCCTATGGGTTATGGCCCAGGGACCTAGGATAGAACCAAACATGACTGGAATTTTTAAAAAATCAATGAAATAATTTCTAATGACATTCTGCTATAGTCATAGATCAGTCCATAGTTCAATCATCACCAGACAGGCTTTCTCCCATCAACTGATAGGAACAGATGCAGAGACCCACAGCCAAACAATAGGCACAGCTTTGGGAACCCCCTGGAAGATGGGAAGGAAGGATTGTAGGATCCAGAGGGCTCAAGGACACTACGAGAGGAGAACATGGCCCAAAGAATCAACTTAGTGGGGATCATAAGGATTCACAGAGACTAAAGCAGCAATCAAGGACCCTATATGAGCCCACACTAGGTCCTCTGAATTTATGTTATGGTTATGTAGCTTGGGGTTTCTATGGAACACCTAACTGTGAGAGTGAGGGTGTTTCTGACCATATGCCTACACTTGAGACCTTTTTCCTTCTACTGGGTTGCCTTTTCCAGCCCAGATATGAAGGTTTGTGCTTTGTCTTATTTTATATTGTTATGCTGTGTTCAGTTAATATCCCTGGGGGCTTGCTTTTTTTCTGATAGGAAATGGAGGAGCAAGGGGACCTGAGGAAGAGAGGATATGTGTGTGGCTGGGATGTTGGGAGGAGTGGAAGGAGGGAAGGATGTATTCAGGATAAGAGAGAAAATAAAAAGTAAAATGTAATTTAGCAAAGTTATTCAGAGGGCTGGGGAAGTGTAAGATATGGCATAGACTCACTTTATATGTATATCAAAGATGAAAATAACATCTCTTAGCAAATGAGGACCAAACATAAGAAATTCAAGAATAAAGCAGTTTACATGTTGACTAGATCCTTTGGAGAGCCCTACTGGCTCTACCTGTTAATGGCCAGTAAATGTGATTATAGCTTAAAATGATTAGTTGGTAAATTGGTTGATTCGGTTGGTTAGTTGTTTGATTTGCTTGGTTGGTTGATTAGTTGTTTGGTTGGTTTTAGAGACTGAGTCTCACTACATGCCCAGACAGGTGTCAAGGTTATAGACGTTGTTATCTTCTCACCTCAGCCTGTTGTGTATCTGGAGATAAAACCGTATCACCAGATTTAATTTGTAAGAATGCATTGTCTTCTCACCAATAAAATCAAAGCCAATGATTCCAACAGTAATTATAATCTTAGAGTCATAGAAAGTTTATTTTATGAAAGAAAAATATCTTAACATTTCAGATATTATCTCTTGGAACTCCAACTTTAGATTGAGTATTCACATGTAATCACCATTAATTTTGTTTTAGAAACAATTATTGAAGGAATAAGACTTCATAATGCAGATTTTCTTCATTTGTATAGTAATAAAATTGGCAGAAGGAGAGCAGGAGAGCAGGAAGATTTCAGGGTGCGTTTCTAAAACGTCATATTTTTTTAATAATGTTCAATTTTACTTGATAATATCATCCACAAAATATTTTATATAAATATTTTCTTATATCAATTTAAAAACTGTTATTGTGTAATATATCAGTCAAAACAAAGAAACAATTCTTTTTTAATATTTTATTAATTTATTCATTTATTCATATTACATCTCAATTGTTAGTCCATCTCTTGTTTCCTCCCATTCTTTCTTCCCTCCCGCTTTTCCCCTACTCCCCTCCCCTTTGCCTGTAACTGAGGGGGATTTCCTCCCCCTGTATATGCTCATAGAGTATCAAGTCTCTTCTTGGTAGCCTGCTATCCTTCCTCTGAGTGCCACCAGGCCTCCCCATCAAGGGGACGTGGTAAAAAATGGGGCACCAGGGTTCATGTGAAAGTCAGTCCTCACTCTCCACTCAACTGTGGAAAATGTCCTGACCATCGGCTAGATATGAGTAGGGGTTCGAAGTTTACTTCCCATGTTGTCCTTGGCTGGTGCCATAGTTTGAGCAGGACCCCTGGGCCCAGATCCGCCCATCATAATGCTCTTCTTGTACGTTTCTAGGACCCTCTGGGTCCTTTTATTTCCTCATTCTCCCATGCTTCTCTCACCTAAAGTCCTAATAGGACGTCCTCACCTCTGACCCAAGGAAACAATTCTTAAGCCATACTGTATACCTTAACCCATTTTTACATTAAATTCAAAGGGACTGGAAGAGTGTCCACTTTGGAATACTCAGGAGTCACTCCATTCAGTTTGGTATGTTCTCTTAAAGTTAGCCTATTTTCTATGATGTATGACGTATTTTAAAGCATGTATTTAATATGTAGATGTAATATATTAAAACCTTCCATATACAGGAATAAGTGTAGTCTAATGTGTGCACTGTTAGAGAACTTTCTATGTTGCACAAGCATGATAAGGTAGAGCTACACAAACTAAGAAGACTACAATGTCTCTACAAATATAATCCTGGGGACAGCCATACTCTATGCAGTCTGTCATTGACAGAAATCCCATTATCAGCATATGAATGCATTTAATATGTTCAAGTGGCGTACCCTAGGTACATACCAGTAAGAAACCTGACTCGAGTTGTTTGGGTTTTTTTGTTTGTTTTTGTTTTTGTTTTTTTTTTAATGATTTTCAAGAAAGAGAACAGCAAGTTACTCCCAAAGGATTTGGGATTTTTGTTGTTTAGATTTATTCAGCTCCTCAAAATAATTTTTAAAATAATATATTTTGTCTAAATAGAGAAGCCATAAAATTTGAGAGGGAACAGGTGGAAAAAAGAACATGAGGGGGTGGATGAAGGGAAGGGAGAGAAGGGAGGATGATGTGGTTATGTTTTAATTTCAAGGAATAAAAACAGAATGAGATAGCCAGCCATATAAATCTTTGCGGGAGAAATAATAAATATATTTTCAAAATAATCACCAAATGTAAACTAATTAAGGTGTGATGTGTCAGGGGCAGAATTAATGAAATGGAGTGTTTTATCATGTGAAACGGTGAGGCACTGGGTGAAAACCTGGTGCCACTGGATTGAATTCTACTCTGTCTACAGAGAGTGGAGATAGCCATTTTCACTAGTATAAAATATCTTGACAGGTCACACCAAGAGCAATGTCTTTCACTAGCTCTAAGCCCTGGGCTTTCAACGGGCCTCATGGTCTCATCTTCATCTTTCTCCTCATTCACTCTGTAATAGGTTCCCATACAAAATAAATTGGTGCCAAATTAATACCTCCCTGACTTAAGTTCCTATATTAGAAAATAGTAGTCATTAATTTAAGCTTTAATAGAGTTCAGTGTCAAGTTTCTTGTCATTTGGGTTTAAAAAAATGTATGGATAAATTTGGCAGTATAATTTCCCAAAGACTAATGGAATCCTAAAATGAGGCATCTTATGTTGGCCTATATTTCTGTTCAATTCTTTTTCCCATGGCAAGTAGGAATCACAAACATTTAGAGGGAAATTAAGAAAGTGGCACTGTTGTACAGCTTTCCTATATTCTTGGAGTATATTATATTCCTGTGCCTAATTCTGATTAGTGTCTAGTAGATGCTGAAGTGAAGGGCACAGTCTCTTCTTGAAGTGAGTTTCTCCCTCCAGCTTCCTAAGAACTGCAAGTCATTACCACAGACAATGGGTTGTAATTTAGGAAATTTTATAGAATCAGGTCAATTTAAGAAAATTTTCTCTAATTTTTAAAAGTAAATTATGTCACTTTTTCCAACTCAAGCCTTGGGTCCATTTCCTTATGGCTGCCTCGCTGATTTGTAGGAAGCCAGATAGAGACAGTGAGCCACAGGTCATGGGCAATTGCCTAGATTGCTGGATGATTTACAGAAATCTATAACAGCTTCTAAAAGATACTGAGAGGAGTAAAACACACTGCACCAGATTTACACCTGCAAATGTGCAAAGGGAAAACCTTGACCTATAATGCTCCCCCCGCAAAAAAAAAAAAAAAAAACACAGATAGAAAAGCCAATTTACATTAAGTATTTAAGGTGATTAATTCAGGAAAGTTCTCTGTAGTTTTGAGCCTTCTGTTAAGGAGTTTTTCACTCCAGGAAAAGTACTGGTGATTAAAGAGTCCCCAAACAAAAGAAGCAATATAAAATAGCTGAATTTTTAATAAGGATAATTTGAAATAACTCAGCTTTCTTAGCTAAGTTATACTTTTGAACTATTAGAGTTTCTCTTATTGAAAATCTGAAAATATAGAGATAAGCTGTGATGAATTTTAAACTTTTGAAATCCCTTAGAGACAA
Organism: Acomys russatus; assembly: GCF_903995435.1. Classification (NCBI taxonomy): domain Eukaryota; kingdom Metazoa; phylum Chordata; class Mammalia; order Rodentia; family Muridae; genus Acomys; species Acomys russatus. The sequence goes on along the minus strand of NC_067147.1, from coordinate 27,750,848 downwards.
TATTGACTTTGACGATTTTCTTTTCAAGTGTGATCTGACATACTTTATAATACACAGTAATTAATTTCCATGATATTATTATTCCATGATATTTTTATTAATTTAGTTATTTACTCACTTTATATCCTGGTCATAGCTCCACCTCCTCACAGCCCTACCAACCCTCCCCCATCTCCCTCCTCTACTTCTCAGAAAACATAAGACCTCTTACCCACCCACCCCAGCTCATCAAGTCACATCAGGTCTTAGCACTTCCTCTTCCCCTGTGGCCTGGCAAGGCTGTCCCACCAGGGGGAAGTCATCAAAAACAGACAACAGAGTCCATGTCAGAGACAGCTCCACTTCAGACTCCCTAGGCCCCTCTGAGCACTGGTCAGTTGGCTCTGTTGGTCTTCTTGTGGAAATCTTGTCGTCTCTAGGTCCTTTTATCTTTCCACCCACTTTTCCACTAGACGCCCTATGTTTTACCCAATGTTTGGTTGTGAGTCTCAGCATCTGTTTTAAATGACTGCTGCATGGAGCCTCTCAGAGGACAACACTTCTAGGCTCCTGTTTGCAAGGATAACATAGTATCATTAATAGTGTCAGGGGTTAGCTCTCTTGCATGGGATGGGTCTTGGGTTAAGCCAGGCATTGGTTAGACATTTGCTCAGTCTCTGCTCCAGCTGTTCTATCTTTATTCTTGCATGTCTTGTAGGCAGGGTAAGCTTTGGATTGAAGTTTGTGGGTGGGTTGTTGTTCTCATCCCTCCACTAGGAGTCCTGTCTAGTTAGAGGGTGTCTTCTTTAGTCTCCATAGCCCCTGTTACTAGGTGTCTCAGCTAAAGTCTCTCTCATACCTTTCCAGAGGCCTATCCTGACTTAGGTCTCCAGCTTGTCACAGAGATGCCCCCACCCACAGTTTACTTTTTCTCTGCATGCATTCAGTCCTCACCCATCTCCCCTACTCTCCCCAAGTCTGATCTCCACCCCTATTTCCCTCTGTACTCCCTCTACTAACTTGTTTCTCATCTTCAGTCATTACGTCTGTCTATTCTATCTCCCTTTCTGAGTGATATTTAATCACCCTCCCTTTGGTCCTCCTTGCTATTATCTTATTTGGGTGTGTGCATTGTGGTTTGTTTATCCTGTCCAATGAACCACAGTTTCTTCATTTGTCCTTCAGTTGAAGAACATCTAGGTTGTTTCCAGGTTCTGACTATTACAAATAAAACTGCTATAAACATAGTTGAGAAAAAGGCAGCAACTTCAACAAATGGCTCTAGTCTAACTGGATGTCTACATGTAGAAAAATATATGGAGATCCCTATTTATCACCCTGCACAAAACTCAAGTACAAGGAGTCAGAAACCTCAAAGTAAAACCAGATACACCAAAAGCTCAGACACTAATTATTAATTAAGTATATTACAACAATTAATAATTGGGACCTTTTGAAACTGAAAAGCTTTTATTAATAGAATGAAACAGCAGTATACATACTGGGAAAAGATCTTCACCAACCCTACATTTGAAAAAAGGCTAATATCTAAAATATATAAAAAAATTCAATAATGGGCATGATGGGCATGTGTCTGCACAGCAGGCACAGGGCCCACAGGGTTCGAAAGATGAGGACCTCAATGCATTCTGAGGATGATTGAATTCCAGAGCTACACAGAAATGCTCACCCCTGAGAGCAGCATGATTGGAAGGAAACACTTAGCACAATGTATTAGAAATACCCAAGCCAAGATCATTCAAGATGGCGTCCATCCTACACTGTGTCTGATCTGCAGAACAGCAGTGACTGTACAGCCACTAAAGGACCATATTGAGAGCTCCAAAACACTGTACTGGTATTTCCCAGAAAGAAGGAAATCCTGTCATGTGGATTGTCCATGCCTCCCAGCCGCAGGACCATGGAATAATGCTCCAGTGAACTCCCAGGGACAGTGCTGCCACCACTGCTTTTCGAGTTGTGGCCTGGCACAGTGAGGGCCAAGAAGATGGCATTCATTCAAAGAAGGAGTACTATTTGAGTTGAGCCTGAGCAAGGACTGCGCCACCTACACCACAGGCCATGCTCAGTGCCAAAAGCTGGATCATGCAAAGGTGGATGCTAGGGGCAGTAATGAGGCAAGGACCCATGGTGGATGGAGCATGCAATGGAACCAGAGACTCACTCAAGGGGCAAGAATCAACAGAGCCACAAGTTCCTCAGGACAAGAAGCTGAGCTGGGCCAACATTAATGGTTTCTGCGAGCTACTCAATGAAGACTTTGAGGGGTCTTGACTTGCCACCTGCTTGATGGCCCACAAGATCCAGTACCCACAGGAGTAGGAGGCCATCCAGGCCTTGACAGCCAGCAACAATCTGGTGAATTGAACAGGAAAGCTGACCCTGAGGACATGGAAGCAGGTGAGCCAGACCTGTGGACATGGGAGCCTGAGAGCTGGCCCTGCCCTGAGGACACAGGAGCAGGGGAGACAGCCCTGCCATGATGACACTGGATCAAGAGAGTGGATCCTGCCCTGAGGACATGGGAGCAGAAGAGGCAGACCTGCCATGATAATAGCTAGCCTTGCATGATGACACAGGAGCAGGACAGCAGGGCCCTGTCCTAAGGACATAGGCGTGGGTGAGCCAGCCCTGCCCAGAGGACATGGGAGCAAGTGAACTGGCCCTGCCATGATGACAAGGAGCAGGAGAGTGGACTCTGCCCTGAGCACACTGGGGCAAGAGAGCTGGCCCTGCCATGATGATACAGGAGAGGGACAGTGGACCCTGCCCTGACTACAAGGGAGCGGGTGAACAGGCCCTGCCATGATGACACAGGAGCGGGAGAGCAGGCCCTGACCTGAGTACATGGGAGCAGGAGAGAGCTGGCCCTGCCATAACAACACAGTAGCAAGAGAGCAGGCCCTGCCCTGAAGACAAGGGAGCGGGCCCTGATACAGGTCTCTGAGTGGACCTCACCCAAACATCTACCCCATATATGACGTACTGGAACACATAAAGGAGCTGGACCTGCAGATTCAAAAATTAAGAATCTCCTTGACACACGGCACAATAGGATATCCGACAGCAGTCCCAGTGAGGATCCAGTAATGATAGTGTAGGCCTCAAACCAGACCCATGACTCATAGCAGTGAACATTTGAAAGTAAACATATGTGCACAAAAGGCTATACTGCATGATACACTACAGCTTCTGTGACCAGACCTTTTGTTTGTTTGTTTTATTTTACTTGGTGGAGGAGAGGGATTTTGATGCATGAGATGTAAATCATAGACATTCAATTAAAAAAAAAGTCAACTTTTAAAAAAAGAAAAAGAAAACTAAAAAAAAAGAATTCAATAATGCTAAAACAAACAAACAAAGTTATCCAATTTAAAAAATGAGGTAAAGAGCTAAATAGATAATTCTCAACACAGGAATTTTGAATGGCCGAGAAGCACTTTAAAAAATGTTCAATGTCCCTGGTCAGGAGGGAAATGTAACTCAAAATGACTCTAAGATGCCATTTTACACTCATCAGAATGACTAAAATAAAAAACTCAAGTGACAACACATGCTGATGAGAATGTGGAGAAAGGGAAACACTCCTCCATTTCTGGTAGTAATGCAAACCTGTACAACCACTTTGGAAAACAATCTGGCACTTTCTCAGAATACTGGGAATAGCTCTGCCTCAAGACCCAGCTATACCACTTCTGGACATATACACAAAAGATACTCCACCATACAACAAAGACATTTGCTCAATGATATTATAAAACTTTTTCTTAGAAGATTGCCTATGTAAGCACAGTGTATTTGCATCTTGCTTCCCTCAACTATGTCCTCTCAACTTTCTGACCTCTTCTTCTAAATTTATTTTTGGTTTGTTTTGCATAAACATATACATATGTGTGTATATACATTATATACACATATACACACTATATACATATATATACCTGTATATGCAGATATGCTGAATCCAGTAATTAGTCTTGCCTCAATTTGCCTGTGTTTATAGATTACCACTTAAGATAGTTGTCTCACCCCTGAAAGAAAACATGAAGAAGAAATAAGAGAAAGAGAAGAAAAGAATAAAAACATGATTCTCCCTCAATCCTTACTCAATTGACTTGTCTATAGCTCTTCATCTAGGGATGGAGCTTTGTGAAATTCTCCTATGACCATTGAAATGAGTTGACTTGTATTGTCGTTGCAGGTCTTATGTAGGCAAGAATGTTGTGGAGAGCTCGTGGGAGCAAAATCTCTGTCCTGTGCAGAAGAAACTGTTAGAATCGGTCATTCTGTCCTTGGGTTCTTCCCATCCTCTCCTGAACCAATCCATGATGTTCCGTCAGCCTTAGCTATAGTGGTTGCATTGTAAATGTCACATTTGTGCCTGGGCCTGCCACCATTATTTATTCTCTGCATCTTAACCATTTGTGGATCTATAAAATAGACTTTGTCTACTGAAAAATAAAAGCTTCCTTGTTGAGATATGAGAGATGCATTTGTCTGTCGGTATAGAAATAGAATTTAGAAGGCAGTGGAGGTTATGTTATTTTATTACTATGTTACTAGTAGGTTATTTGATGTTTTCCAAGGGCCTATTCCCTTTCTACCCACAGTTTCTTGGTTAGGTTTACAGTACTAGATATGAGTTCTCTTCCATTAAAGATGGTTTAGGTTCAATTAGATAGCATTTGGTTGCCCCTGCAGAGCATTTTAAAAATAGCTTTTGTTGTTTGGACATATTTCTGTTCAACCAGAAGCATATTTTTTGTATATTCACTGTATTTTTAACTAGCATCATTTAAAAGAATTCTGAACATGTAGATTAATATAAATATTGAGCTTATTTTAGCATGATTTTATAATAATTTTATTATAAACTCAGATTTAAATTGGTTGTTTTCTGTAAGACTCAGAGCCAGCTAATTTTAACCTGTAGACATTGTTACAATTTGAATAAATCTGCAAGGTTATAACTTTAACTTTCTGTATCAGTGGGTGTAGCTATTAATATGAAATTCAACAGTGCTTCACTGTATGAAAAGACAGACCAAAATGAATGTATGTCTTGTCATCTTTCACCCATCTATGCTTATCACATTATCAATACTGACAGACTCCATAAACCATGAGGTGCCCTTGCAGCAGCTCCTTGCTTCCTCCTTTTAAAAAACCAGTCCTCTTACAGACTATTCCAAAACATTCATGTTATTCTTTTCCAGTGTCTCTTCCAAAATCCAGAGTAAAACAATCAACACAGAGTATCTGCTGTAGATGATGGTACTGGAAACTGTATACAGGTGAGTCAGCCTCAAGATGAAGATTATAAACCATAATTAGAAGGTAGCTTATTTCTATCACTGCAGTAACACCAAACAAAAATCTCAATGAATGCACTGGTGTGCATCTTTCACCTATGAACAAAGCCAAATTCAACACCAGGGAGAAAAAAAGAATTTCTGAATAGGGGACTTGATCCCAGGATTCTTTCCTGCCTGGATTGTCTATACATTCCCCATAATCCAACTCAGAATCTCATTGACTTGTAGCCAAGAGCATCTTAACTGACACAAATCTTTTAAGCATATTCCTAAATAAATAGTTGCAGCTTTACTATTCAATGTTTCAAACACATATATATTAGTTCATTGTACATCATGAGTAAAGCAAAAAAATGACTTATTTTTCTACAAATTTCAGGAATTCCTTGTTTTTAATAGCTGAGCAGTATTCTATAGTGTAAATATACCACAGTTTCTTTATCCATTCTTCTACTGAGGGACACTTAGGCTGTTTTCATGTTCTGGTTATTATGAATAAGGCTGCTATGAACATGGTTGAGAAGCATGGGAGAATGGCAAAGCAGAAGGATCCAGAGGGTTCTAGGAACCTACAAGAAGAACATTATGATAGGCAGATTTGGGCCCAGGGGTCCCGCTCAAACTACGGCACCAGCCAAGGACAATACAGGCAGTAAACTTCAAACGCCTACTTAGATCTAGCCAATGGACAGGACATTCTCCACAGTTGAGTGGAGAGTGGGATCTGACTTTCACCCGAACTCTGGTGCCCCATATTTGACCATGTCTCCTGGATAGGGAGACCTGGTGGCACTCAGAGGAAGGATAGCAGGCTACCAAGAAGAGACTTGATACCCTATGAGCATATAAAGGGGGAGGAAGTCCCCCTCAGTCACAGTCATAGGGGAGGGCAGTAAGGGGGAAATGGAAGGGAGGGAGAAATGGGAGGACACAAGGTATGGGATAACCATTGAGATATAATATGAATAAGTTAATAAGAAAACTTGAAAAAATGACTTATTTTTAATTCTCTAGTAGTTTGTCTATCCAGGCATGCTATGCCAGCTACTAAGAGGACAATTAGTACAAAAGTCCCAAAACCTCTGTCCTAATCTGGGATAGTCCTTCATAGGTCATGTAGGGTGGATGTCAACTATCCTATACTGATGGATATACCCAAACAATTTATGATTCAGGTTCCATAATACTATACAAGTAATGTGAGACTTTCACCCATTTTCTATTTCCTTCTGGGACCCGTTTTTATTAAAACAAGTTTAACAACTCAACTCTTTATTTTGCTTTACATAGAAAGTGAATAATATACTAAAACTGAAGTCTTCAGGGTCAGGTTTCACCAAATGAGCTGTAATTTACTTCCTCAGAAATATACATCTGTGTCACACATAAATGCATACATGTCTAGTTTAAACACTTTAAACAGGAACTTTAAAAAAATTTTTTTTATTAATTTATTCTGGTTACATCTCAATGGTTATCCCATCTCTTGTATCCTCCCATTCTTCCCTCCCTCCCATTTTCCCCTTACTCCCCTCCCCTATGACTGTGACTGAGGGGGATTTCCTCCCTCTGTATATGCTCATAAGGTATCAAGTCTCTTCTTGGTAACTTGCTATCCTTCCTCTGAGTGCCACCAGGTCTCCCCCTCCAGGGGATATGGTCAAATATGAGGCACCAGAGTTTGTGGTCTCCTCAACTGTGGAGAATGTTCTGACCATTGGCTAGATCTGGATAGGGGTTTAAAGTTTACCACCTGTATTGTCCCTGGCTGGTGCTAATGGAGGAATCAACAGGAACTTTTACTGTTCTAGCCTACAGAGATGAGATTGTAACAATGTCCTTTAGTCACACCATTCTGCACACTGATGCTGGCTGGAAATTTCCTGTTGCATAGCAACTTTATACAAATGAAAATGCTCCCTCCTGAAGGGAGGAGAGAGACTCATAAGCCACAGGAAGTCAACAACTGCACAAGCCTGAGAAAGCTGAAAGTTACAAGACTCACAGGGTCCCCTCTTAGGGTTTCAGAAGCACCAAACAACTGATAGTGACGCTAGAGAAGTCGGAATCACCTGCAGGAGACTCTCTGCAAATTCCTAGGGATCCTAATCATTGAGTGGCTAGTAGGGCTGCCTGCCTGCGAGACATCAGAGAACTTAAAAGTAAAGCAGCTGTCTTTCAGCCATCTATGCTTCTGTAAGTAACCACTCACCCATATTTTTGTAAGTTACCCCAATACACTCACCAGTTCACCAATACAGACTTGTTGACACTATTACTTTCATATGTTGTCAGATGCATAACTTGGTTGAGTAAGCAGTTGTTCATGTCCCTCATAATAAAACGAAAAAAACGTGGGTTTTTTTTTTTTTCAGCAATCCCCTGCTCATTAAGCACTCTGAGCACTTTCCAAATGCAAGAAACTTCACATGTCAGAGAATACACATTAAAAAAATCACACATGAGTTCCAATTTGAAAGGACAGATTCAAGCAAAACAATGAAATGGAAACTTAAGATAAGTGGAGGCATCATTTAAGCGAAGCTAGCAATATCAAAGACTAGTGCTGAAAGTACGAGGAGGGCAAAATGTAAAGAGAATGCTTTTGCACTTTGGAAATGCAAGAAACTTATTAGGTGATATTTTGTCTAATTTTATCGTTTACGAAAAGGTGAAGTTACTCTGCATGTGTAAGTTAAGACAAAAAGATGACACGTGTTTATTTTTAAAGATGGGTGATGACAAATTGCTAAATAGAAACTTCATGAAATTGACATTTTTACTTAACAGTGTATGTAACTACTCTTGTCATTGTCTTAAGACCGACTTTTTACCATAAAAATCACATTGATAGAGGGAAAAATAGTTAAATTTTCTATGCTTGAATTTTAGTTGCTACATGGCTAGGTTCTTTTTAACACTGTGTGTTAAATGCATTCTACTTGGCTTTTCTTTTTTTTTTTTTAAAGGAAGCAGAAAACATCTTTAAACTTCAGGCAAAAGTGTTAATTCAAGTTTTTATGGATCAAGAACACTATCTTTAAAAAATGATGAAAACAGTGTCCTTTGCCTTACAGAAGCTTTTCAGTTTCATGAGGCCCCATGTATTATTGATTTTATAGCCTGAGCTATTGGTGTTCTGTTCAGGAAGTTGTCTCCTGTGCCAGTGAGCTCAAGGATCTTCCTCACTTTTCCTTCTAACAGATAAGTATGTCTGGTTTTATGTTGAGGTCTTTAATCCACCTATACTTTAGTGTTGTGCTGGGTGATAAATGTGGATCTATTCACATTTTTCTACATGTAGCCATCCAGTTAGACCATCACCATTTTTTGAAGATGCTAACTTTTTCCCATTGTATGGATTTGGCTTCTTTGTCAAAAATCAAGTTTCCATAGGTTTATGGATTTATTTCTGATTGTTTGACTTGATTCTGTTGATTAAGCAAGCCATTTCTATCCCAGTACCATGTTGTTTTTATTACTGTTACTCTATAGAACAGCTTGAGATCAGGGATGGAGATTCCTCCAACAGATCTTTTATTGAATAGGATTGTTTTAGCTATTCTGATTTTTTGTTTTGTTTTGTCTTTTATTTGTTTTGTCTTTCAAGGTTGGTAAAGAATTATGTGGGTATTTTGATGGTAATTACATTGAATCTGTAAACTGCTTTTGGTAAGATGGCCATTTTTTACTATGTTGATTCTCCTAGTCCACAAACATGAGAGATGCCTTCAAATGAGGCAACCCAGCACTGGACAAAATGTCCTCATTTCTGCCCCAGACAGAATTGTGGCTAAAAATGGGCACGCTTGAATGCAGGCAGAATCAACAGCCAAACTCAGCCAAGACAGAGCAAACAAATCCTCAATATTTCCTGCCTCACAAATATTTCCGTCAGATATATTGGTCCAGAACGCTGAAGATGATCCTCCAATGCTATAGAGCATTTTGGGTGACTCTTCAGGCGGCAATCTGTCTCTGTCATCTTCTCATTTGAGAAGCTGCTAACTTGTACTCCTGGTTTACTCAGATAATTAATTTTATTCCATCTCAAGTCCTTGACGTGGTCAAAGACAAGATAGTTTAGATTTACAGTTAAGCTTGTATGTTTAGGGGTTAAGATATTTTTAGATCTAGATAGAGGTTTTACATAGATAAAGATGAAATATGATAGATATTGATTTATATTCAGAATTTTAGATGTACCAAGATAGGATGGTTTCATCAAAGTTGCCAAATACAAATAGCCAAAACAGTATGAATGTAACATTTATGTAATTTCTGATTGTTTTATGGTTCTTCTTGCTGAAGGTAGTTTATTATATATGTGTAATAATGTAAATGTATATGTAAAAATAGAAAACTTAACTTAAAAAAGAAAATAATGAAAATGGGTATGTTTTTTAAAAGTCTGTAAGATGAAAATTCGACCTTCAATAAAAAGAAAGCTAAAGATTAAGCCACAGACTAAAAGATGCAATTCCAGGTAGACATCTACACCTTTGAAAGGTTTAATATGAAAATTACATAAAGATTGGTAAATTTATTTTTCTCATACTTTGCCTAGCATATATGACAGCTTTAAAATGGGTTATTCAGTCTGAATTTGTCATTCCTAAAAAGACATATACATACGGTAGACACTATATCAATCATCAGGTCTTATTTCCATATATCCACGTGTACAAAAATATATAAGTAACAATAATAAACAGTGAAAAAGAGCCCCTGAATTGACAGGGTGTATGGGAAATACAGAATGTTGTTGGGGACAATGTGTGGTGCATTTACAGTATTCATGTTCGAAAGCCTCAAAAACAACACTACCATAAATATTAAGAAATGCTATATTATTGTATTATTAAGTTACCACTTATATAACTATTTCAGTCAGAATGATATCTAAAGTAAAGAAAACTACACAGTAGTAAGATTTCCATGTGACCACCTTTCTCAATAGTCACAAATAAAATAAAGTATCTTGGTGTAACTCTAACCAAGCAAGTGAAAAATTTGTATGAAAAAGCTGCAAGTTTCTGAAGAAAGAAATTGAAGGAGATATCAGAGGAGGGAAAGATCTCTCATGTTCATGGATTGGGAGAATCAACATAGTAAAAATGGCCATCTTACCAAAATCAATTTACAGATTCAATTCAATCCCTGCTTTAAAATCTTATACAATTTTTAAAGACCTTGAAATTTAATTCTCAACTTTACATGAAAAAAAAACTCAGAATAGCTAAAACAATCCTGTACAATAAAAGATCTTCTGGAGGAATTTCCATCCTTGATCTCAAGCTGTACTAAAGAGCAACAGTAATTAAAACAGCATGGTACTGGCATAGAAATAGGATGGGTGATCAATGGAATCAAGTCAAATACCCAGAAAAGATCCACATGCCTCTGGACACTTGATTTTTTTAATTATATTTCTTTTTTGTATATACATTTATATTATTACACATAATAAAATAAACAACATACAGAAGGAAGAACCATGAAACAATCAAGAATTATATAAATGTTACATTCATAGTTCTTTGGCTATTTGTATCTGGAAAACTTGAAGAAAACATCTTGCTTACCTTGATGAGTCTAAAATTCTTTTTAGGTCTAGATAGATGTTTTAAGTTAGTAGATATGAGATATGGACACTTGATTTTTAAAAAAGAAGCCAAACCATATGATGGAAAAAAGATCATCTTCAACAAAAGGTGCTGGTCTAACTGGATGGTTACATGTAGAAAAATGCAAATAAATCCATATTTTTTACCCTGCACAAAACTCAAGTCAAAGTGGATTAAAGACCTCCAACTGAAACCAGACACACTAAACATGTTAGAAGAAAAAGTGGAGAAGATCCTTGAGATCACTGGCACAGGAGACAACATCCTGAACAGAATACCAACAGCACAGGCCCTAATATCAACAATTAATACATGGGACCTCAAGAAACTGAAAAGCTTCTGTAAAGCAAAGGACTCTATCAACAGGACAAAATGATAACCTATAGACTGGGAAAATATCTTCACCAATCCTACATCTGACAAAGTGCTAATATCCAAAATATATAAAGAAGTCAAGAAATTAAACAAAACAAAACCAAATAACCCAATGGGGTTCAGAGCTGAACAGAGAATTCTCAAGAGAGGACTATGCTCTAAGAAACACTTAAAGAAATGCTCAATGTCCATAGTCATCAGGGAAATACAAATCGAAATGACTCTGAGATTCCACTTTATACCTATCAGAATGGCTCAGATAAAAAACTAAACTGACAGTATATGTTGGCGAGGATGTGGAGAAAGGGTGAACACTCCTCCATTGCTGGTAGGAGTGCAAACTTATACAGCCACTTTGGAAATCAATCTGGTACTTTCTCAGAAAATTAGAAATAGTGCTACCTTAAGACCCAGCTATACCATGGATGGGCAGATACCAGAAAGATGGTCCACGACACAACAAGGACATTTGCTCAACTATGTTCATAGCAGCCTTATTTGTAATAGCGAGAATCTAGAAGCAACCTAAATGTCCCTCAAACAAAGAATGGATAAAGAAAACATGATGCATTTACACACTGGAATAATTCTCAGCTATTTAACACTAAGAAAATCTTGAAATTTGAAAGCAAAAGGTGGAACTAGAAATGATCATCCTGAGTGAGATAACCCAGACTCAGAAAGATACGCATGGTATATACTTACTTATACGTAGATATTAGCCAACGCAGATATTCTATCAGTCTCCACTCAGTGAGGGATCAGGACAAATGCTGGGTCTTGCTGTTGGTCTCCAGGAAAGAATGGGGTGTTAGAAGGAGCCCGAGGGTCCAGGAGCCCCACAAGAAGACCATCAAGGCTGGTGGATCTGGACCCAGTGTGGCCTGCCCAAACTACTTTACCAACCAAAGACAATGCATGGAGTAAACCTAGACCCCCTGTTCAGATCTAGCTCATTATCCACAGTTGTGAGGAGAGCAAGGCCTGCCTCTGACATGAACTCTGGTGCCCAAAATCTGATATTTTACCCTTGGTGGGGAGGCAAGGGGGCACTCAGAGGAAGGGGAAGCAGGCTATCTGGATGAGACGTGATAGGCTATGGTCTTATGGTGGGGGAGGAGGTCCCCTTCTGTCAGAGGTCTAGGGTAGTGAAACAGGGTGAAAGAGGGAGGGAGGGAGGGAGGGGGACAGGAAGATACAAGTGAGATGTAATCTGAATAAATTATATAAAAAAAAGATTTCCATGTGTCATTTGAATTGATAAAATACTAGCTTTGAATATACTTTGGGGCCTTTAACATATAAATAATTCCTATAACTACTATTATTTAAAAAGCAAAGGGAAATAATAGATAAGACATGGAGAAGCACATCTCTACCTCTAGTACTGAAGAGACTGGGATGGGTGTGTCCCAGAGGCTCCCTGGCTCTCAAGTTCTGGCCAATAATGGGCTTAAGGTTCAATGTGAGATTGTGTCTCAAAAAACAAAAAAAAAAAAAGATGGAGAAATCATTGAAGAAGGTAACCAACTGTTAACCTCTGCTTTCCCCATGTGCTCACATGGTTATTGTACATATGCATATATCCCACACAGCAGGAGGATGAGGGGGAGGAAGAATAAATTGAAATGTAATCAAATAGAGTAAATGAATGACAAAAGATGTCCCATGCAAACCGTAAATATAAGAAAATGGTTTGTACTATATAGAAGTGATTATGTTAACATTAAATTCAAGATACACAGTACAGTCTGAACAACAAAGAAACAATATTTCGTAATGATGAAGACTCATGAAACTAGGAAACCCAAAGATTTATAAGTATTCGTGAGTCTAGTTATAAAGTTTTAAATAATGAGGTAACAGGTCAAGTATGTTGATGTTTACCTGATTAAAACTTCAATCTTTTCTCCACATATTTTACTTTCAGTGCAGTAAAGCTTTGAGATATTAATGTAAACATGTTGATATCCTGTGGGTGAATGTTAGGATATCTTTACACTAATGATTAACCAAGTAAATTCCATAACTGTGTTAATAATAAACCTCAATACCACAAAGACATTTTATAGGAGAGACTACATGACTCCTAAATAGTTTTAAAGCTTGAAGAGATTTCCAGAATGCTTTTTATATTTCTAGATATTCCACCATTTATGGTAGAAACTAAACTATTATTTTTTCTTTTATAGAAAATAGTTTTTTCATAAAATATATTCTGATTGCATTTCCCCTACCTCAATTCCTTCTAGTTCCTACACACCTTCTCTTCCAGCAGGATCCACACCCCGCCTTCTGTCTTTCCTTAGAGAAAAAACAGTAATATAAGGATAAAATACAATACAATAAAATAAAAATAAACAAATTGGAATAAAACAAAAATAACAGAAGAAAAAAAGCCAAAGAGGAAGCATAAGGAACATAGACTCAGAGCCACATGCATTCACACAAATAGGAATACCATAAAAACACCAAACCAGAATCATATATATGAGCTATAACGTTAAAAAAGTGGCCCAATACAACATTATGAAATGAAAAACCTCTAAAGATGCATTTATTTCATTTTGTTTTGGCCATGTACCACTGGGCATGAACCTATCCTTAAGAGTGGTTTGTTTCCCCAGTGTGACTCCTTTCAAGTAAACTAATATCTCATTTGCAAGTGGCTACCAATTGAAGATAGTTTGGGGGTTAAGGATGGGGCGTGTGTCCACTCATCTAGTGCAGAATCACTAGGTCTAGTTTACCTCACTCATGATACCAACATTCACTTACTAACTCTATCCATTTACTTGTGAATTTAATATTTTCCTTGTTAATGGCTGAGTAATATTTTGTTGTATAAAATAACCACTTTTGTCCGTTCTTCTGTGTATGGGTTTCTGGGTGGTTTCTCATCCATGGCTACTATAAATAGAGCAGCAATAATAATAATTGAGCAGCACCCTTTGGGCATATGCTCAAAAGATATGATTGATAGCTGGATCTGGAGTTAGATCAGTTCCCAGAAGATGGACTCTTTAAGCGTGGTGTATATGTTGTCTTCTTTCGCTGAATAGTTCCCAGACCTTTAAACAGGAAGCAGTATATGCTTCAACAAATGAGAGCACTGTGGCCTCTCTAGATACAGAAAGAACCTTAGCACAGGATTATAACTGAATAAATCTGCGTGAAAAGAGTGCTTTGATTTCAGCAGTAGGACAATCTGGGGATAAGGGAGAACTGTTGATGGCGGCTCTTCAAATGTGCCTGGTTTATCTACATCGCATATATGTGCATGGTCAAAGCTCTCTTCTGAGTTTCATTCCCTTCATCTGTCAAATACAAATTACAATGCACGTGGATCAGGCTTTTACCTCACCAACCTTAAAGACTTTATTTTACAGTGGATTCAAATAAAGTATTATCAAAGATCATAAGCAGCCCATTATTTTATAAAATATTAAAATGAATTATTTTAAAAATTAAACATCCATTCAGTTTTACTTTCCTAATAAAGAGAAATCCCACATAGATCATCTAAATATTTTGTTGTTTCTTTCCAGTATGTCTTTTCCATTGAAAAATCCATTTATTTCAATGTCCTCATGTTCTCATTAATGTGGCTGATAACAGACCACATTTGTTTAGCTGTGAACACTATACTATAGCACAGAGCAATTGCAGTATTTATACGTAAACTACACCAGAGATGATTGAAAAATGGGCTTAGCATGGATTGATTTCTCATTTTCACTTAATTCTTTCAAAGTCTAATAAAAAAAGCAAGCTGCAGAAATTGCCCTTAAAAATGTCAAGGTTACAATATCTGAGGCCCTCAACTCTTAAACATAAATAAACTTTTTGGTCCAACATGACATATTTTCTAAGATATACTAGGTAAGAATTAAATTCACAGGAAAGGCAATTAATAAGTAATTTGAAAAAATCCTATGGCAAGGGATGCATATGAATATTCATCTCTTTTGAAACTTTATTTGACAGGTTTATAAAGAATTTACTGAATACTATTATATGTAGTACTTGACTTTAGATTCAAAATTCACTATTTATAAAATATAGAACAAAGACCAATTTTATGTTCATGTAGCCCTAGTTTATTTTAAATTTATATGTTTAATAAAAATAGAAAGACTACCATGATAGTCATTAATTTGCTAAATAAAATAGCATATGCTCCTATCTTGCTAATTCTTATTTTCTCTGACATATAAACTAGTCATGACTTGACATTGTCTTCACAGGAAAACAGTGGAGAGAGTAACATAAGGTTTGTAATCATTGGAACCACAGCTTACATAACTTGACTCCTAATTACTACGAGTAGATTTCATATCTCCTGCTTCTTGCTAGAAGTATCAGTCAGCTCACAACAAGTTGGTGTAATTTAAACCCCATTTCAGTATTAAGGAGACATTCCCCCAAGAACTTATAAATAAAAGAAATGATTGCTCTGTGAGGTTTAAACTTTAAAAGCGATACATAATTGATCAGAGGAAAGCATTCTGAAGTGCCTCAGAGAGACACAATCCATGTTTAGGCCTTCAGGATTCAACATGTCTTAAAATGTTTGCAAAAGCACACAGATCCTGTGGGTTGATGGAGTCCTAGCACTAAAGCTGCCCGTTGAAGGGGTTCCTACATAACTATCCCTGTCTTCTGCATTGAATTATAACCATGCTAGCCATCAAAAAATCGGATCAGAAAGGAGGCAACTGACTCATACAGGGATATTCCCTGAGAATGCTACCTAATAGTGATGTTTGCTGGTTACAAAATAGTAAGACATTCGTGCCAGAGTATGTTGATTATAAGGCTCTCAGGGAGAAGTGAAGGAAGTAAACATGAAATCTAGGGGGAAACTGGGTCAGTGGTGTTCAGAAGTGCTTGATTAGGCTCTTCTATGGGTGCACTGATAACTGGTCAACAGAAAGATGGCTGGACCCTGAGAACTGCTTCTGTTTCCTAAAATACACACTCTCAAGTTCACACATTTGACCTATCAGCTACAAAACTGTTTCTTCCTGAGCCATGTACTAAAGCTCCATTCCTATCAACAATGGAAATCTCCAATAAGTCAGTACTAATAGAGGGCTAAATGCAATCAAATGCATTATTACACCATTGAATGTGGTTGTACCTATATAAAATAAAAATTTAGAAAATTACATACTTATATTTTTTGCCATGGGAATATAGTATGTATTTAGAGGGAAACAAGAGGAAATGTTAGCAGTGCCCATCTTACACTGATGGCTCCGGAGACAGTGAAACTAGTTAGTGAAATGAATCCTGTTTTTACTCTGATGGCATGACAGTTCAATTAACATAAATTCTCTATTCTCATTTCATACCAGCAAGAAACTTTTAAGTGTGTATGTGCGTGTTTCTCATCTACCTGAATTAATGCAAATAAGCTATATTAATCAATGGAATTTGTGTACTCTGTTTCATAGAGCAAGAATTTATTGAGTTGATAAATTCACAGGCTTTGTTTTAATCATAAATATAGTTCATATATTTTTAGACATGAAAAAGGATCTCTTGATCTGCAAAGGCCAGGGACTAAAATTGTGCCGCCCAGGTCTGCTTTTGCCCTTGGGTGTCCAGGTACCATTGAACACTGTCTGGACTGGAAGGAATAAAGCTTAACCAGGGCAGATGAGTTAGGCGGGATCTCTGTCAACATGAGTGTAGGAGAGTACAACCTTCTCCAGAGATGGTTTTCAGTGAAACGGCTCTCCTTATTAGTGGAAGCAAGGGCTTGGGGAGTGGGTAGGGGTTGAGGGGGGGGGGGTGAGTGTACATCATTAGCTGGGGCTGACGTGCTGGGAATGATCATTTGCATAAAAAGGTGTTAGCTGGACTGGTACTTATAAGGAGA
Source organism: Acomys russatus (assembly GCF_903995435.1). Taxonomy (NCBI): domain Eukaryota; kingdom Metazoa; phylum Chordata; class Mammalia; order Rodentia; family Muridae; genus Acomys; species Acomys russatus. The sequence goes on along the minus strand of NC_067147.1, from coordinate 27,733,644 downwards.
GAGGTTTATCCTAACACCTGGCAACTAGGCTATGTGACAACCTCAAGGGTGACAAAGGTCGGAGGTCATAAAGGCTACGTGATCCCAAACATGCAGGCCAACAGCACATAGGAGGCAGTCCTACTCCTTCTGGTCTCAGGATGAGAGTTTCCGGGTTTGGACACATCTCAAATTCACTCTTGCTCCGGACTGGGGGGCTTTCTGAACCCCCCAGAATTGGACTACTTTTTAAATTTAGGTCACAAAGGATACCTAAGATTATTTAAAAGACAATCAGAAGCTAAAGCCTAAATTTAAAGCTAAAGCTAAAGCCAAGGCCTATATGCTAGAGCTTAGCCATTTCGTCTATATTTTTTAAGCCACCAGTGGGAAGGGGATGAGGTCACTGTAAATCACTTAGAGGCAAATAGATGAGAGCCACTGTTTCCCTCCAGTCACATTTAAGTGCATCATGTCTACTTCAGCTATCCAGCCTGACAGTCTACTCAGCTTAAACCCACTTATTCAAGACTTCCAGTTCTAACAAACACCAAGCTTTTCACATTTATGCTGTACTTTATAATAAAGCAATCTTTTTATGTACTTATTTCATGCCATAGCCCATGCTTAACATGCAGGCAGAAAACTCACAACTCCTGAAAGCTGTGACTCTCCATATATAATCCAGGTTCCTTTTGTAGCACAGTTCCTGGACTGCCTGTCAAATGGAGGGCTCCTCTAATCCCCTCAGGGGCTTTGGTGCATACTGAGTTTTGACAAATGTGACTCTGAAATGTGAACAGCAATGCGTGGCCCTAATTCCTTCAGTACTGTGAGAATTGGTGTCATGTCATTCTTCACCTGAGATATTAGTGAGTGGCTCTACCCTGACAGTTATTGAATCAACGCCTTAAACCAAAAAACTCAGCATCGGTGAAAACAAAAGCCAAACACAAAGATTTTTAAGGTCCTGAGGAAATCTAAAATCTAAAGTGCAGGTAAGTATAGAAAAACCACTGTGCAGTGTTTTCCTTCTCATTAGGAGGGGAGATATAAGTCAGCTTTGGTGTTACAATTCAATATTAAGTGTCTAAGTAAAACTCACAAACATGGTCTTTGACAGCATTAAAGTATGGAAATATTAGCAAGAAACAACTTGATATGATATCAAAGAAGCAAAGCTATCCTGGTGACTAAGTCCCTAAAAGAAGGTTGTTTCTGTAAAGGAATAAGTATCCTAGGCACTGTATTTCTCGTTATAGTATTGTTTTGTCAATGAAATGGCAGTAAGTTTAGGACAGTGAAAAGGTATAAATCTTCCATGTCTGACAGGGTAATCAATCATCTGAGCCAACTGAGACTTAAAACCCAGTTCCTCGTGGGAGTAGTGAATGTACACAAGACATGCAATCATGGGATGTATCCATCACTGCAGAAGGCTCTATTGAACTAACGTCTTGTAAAAAACAGATGGTTGTAAGGGCAAGTTTTATGTTTAGACAGCATGATGCTGGTATGGAAATCCAGTATACAACAGCTAGAGCATGTATGACACCTGACATCTGGGGAGGTTTATGAGCCAGCATGCAATGGTTGACACATGATGTCTGAGTAGGCTAAAACTGAACAATGATGTAATCTGTTACATTTCCATTTGTGTTGACTAGTTGCTTGTTTGTTTATCAACTTTACACAAACTTAACCATCTGAGCAGACAGATCATCAACTGAAAAGAAAAAATGCTTCTATTAGATTGACCCTTCAGGCAAGCCAGTGGGGCACTTTCTTATTAATGATTGATAGGAAAGGGCTGAGACAACTGGGGGTAAATATGTATTATACATATATACATATGTATATATCTACTAATTGATTAAAATATTTAAAATAATTTGTTAAAACATCTTACATATATTAAAATATATGTAATTCATTTCTATTTTATATTATCAGTCAAAATAGAATACTTATTCTTCAGTACCTAGCCCAGGATATTTTATTAGGATTACTACTACAATATTTTTAATATTTGCAAGAAATACTAAATTAGCGATACATGATGTACATTCCTGTAATCCTACCACTTTGGCAGGCAGAGGCAGGTAGATATCTGTGAATTTGAGGCCAGCCTGGTCTACAAAGCAAGTCCAGGACAGCCAAAGCTACACAGAGAAAACTTGCCTCAAAAAAACAAAAAGGAGACAGAGAGAGAGAGAGAGACAGAGAGAGAGAGAGAGAGAGAGAGAAGGAAAGAAACAAAGAGAGACTAAGTTAGCGTGTGTAACCAAGACTGAAAGATCAGTATTTCAGTCAACGAGAAGAATAAATTTCTTTTTCGTAGGAAATATATATTTCTTAATTCTTGATTTAAAACAACACAGGGGAAATAAATAGAATACCACTTTGGTTTCCAGCTACAATTGCCACCATAGATTAGCTGTAATCTCCTAATTGTATTTGGCAGAATAAAATGTCCTGATTTCTCTTGCACAATTGTAATTTTACGTTTTAAAATCAAGAGACAAAAATCTCATATTTTGAATGGTTTATCCAATGGGTTTTCCCATATGACAAGGTCTTGTGAAATTTGACCACAAAAGTTGCCGCCTCTCTTTTACTACTAGCTCAAGTTGAGCAATGTAAATTGACATTTTCCATCTGACCTTGTAAAGAGAAGCCAATGAAATCTTAGAGAAACTATGAAATAAGACTTCTCTATTTATCCTCCTCTTGTTTCTTCTTTGTGCCTTGATGTTGGTGGTGACATGATGGCTGAACTATTGTGAGTCCTGAAACATTACTACTTGAAAAGTATTTACTAGTTCATATGGCTCCACCACTTCCTTAATGATTGCTGAGAAAGAGACAAAGACAGACAGACAGACAGACAGACACACACACACACACACACACACACACACACACACACACAGGCAGGTGGATTAGCTGAAACTTTAAAACAGCTGGAATATGGCATCTTTCAGCAGAGATTATCAATGAATGGGCATTCAGCAGATAATTCAGCAGAAAATATTCAGAATACCAGAAGATGTTCACCAGAAAAGGCAATGCCCACTCCTACCATTAGTTGTCTAAGCCACATTCCATGCCAGGAACTTGGTGCAGTGGCCACAGGCATACTTGATCCCCCAGTGCCAAAGCTAAACACCAGTGAATAGGCTTGAGTCAGTAACCATTCAGAGCTTCAGTCACTGAAAATCCAATTCATGAGATGATTTGCAAGGCAATGGGTCTTAGAGCAGGAAATCCTTGGGCCAGATTAAACAATTCTTTCCTTAAGATACTTTGGTAAGATATTTTACTGACACACGAGGAAATTACTTTTGCACGACAATGAAATTACTCTTTTTTTTTAATGTTATTTTTGAGATTATAATAAACTATAACTTTTCTCCTTTTCCTTTCCTACCTCCAAAGCTTCGCATATACTCCTCTCCTCCAAATGTATAACCTTTTTTTTTTTTTTACTAATTGTTATTGAATGCACAGATGCATGTCTACATCTGTGCTACCTAAATGAAGCCAGTTCAGTCTGTATATTATCTGTATATAGTTTTCAGGTATGATGACTTGGCACTGGACGAACAATTTGTGTGTTCTTCATTGAGGAGGAGCATCTCTCTTGCCCCCCAGCTTTCCTCAGTTCCCTTATCTTTGTATGGGGTGATAATTTTATTTCTGTCTTACTTGATTTCCTGTCTTCTCCCCTTTCACTCCCTTCTGACCTCTCTGACCTCTAAATACTCATCTACTTACTTGCATGAAACTGCAAACTGCATTTTCCTAACCTGTAACCTAGGGCTGCTGTCTCTGAACATTATCAAAACACAAATGAAGTGCACAATGTCTTCTCATACAAGCCAACATCAGAACTGCTTTCAAGTCATTTTATCTGTTAATGCAGTTGGCTTCCCCTCAATAGCAATAGAAAGCATAATTCTAATTAAAGATAATTCAACAAGAGAACTCATATTAAATAAAATAAACAAAAAGAAAAAATGGGAGAACACATTTACGCCAAAAGATACACAAAAACACAGCAACAAGATCCCCCTCCCCCCTCCAAAAAATGGTAAGGGCAGTAATTTTCATGAAACTTCTACAAACTCCTAATTCCTTAATATTAGAAGCCAAAGATAAATTCTAGAAAGAGACCTTAAACGGGGACCAATGACTATATGGAGGACTCAAGTAATCAGGTAAAAGAAGTAATCATTCCAGGAGGCAGATAAGAAAGTTACTCAAGTGAGCAAAATGGTCAGCAGTTTGGAGGAGAAACTGGAAAACAAAAAGATAAAAATCAGCAAGGAAAGTAAGACCAAACAGAAATTCTGGAAGTGAACAATACAATAAATAAAATCACCACTGCTACCTGGAGAAACAACTCAGCAGTAATGAGCACTTTGTTGTCCTTAGAGACTACCAGATTTTGATTTTCAGCACCAACAGGACTGCTCACAACTCTCTGTAACTCAGTTCCAGGGGATCCAATGCCCCCTTATAATATCTATAGGCATTAGGCATGCATGCAGTGCACAGACATACTTGCATGCAAAAAAAAACCTCAGCTATATAAAATAAAATAAATATTTTTAATTACTGCAGAAAGCATCATCAACAGACAACACCAAAGAGGAATAAATGAATTTCAAGAATAGAGGATAAGATTAAGATCACAATACATTGAATTATATATAAAGAAGAAAAAAACTAAGAAGCAGATCAAAACTTCCAAGAACTCTGGGATACATAACAAAGGCTCAACTTACGAAACCATGGTCTAGAAGGAACTGTGACAAACTATTCAATGAAATTAGAGCTAAAAAACATCGCACACCCAGAGAAAAGACACCCAAACACAAACACTTACAACTTTATATAGAGAGGAGCAGAAAGAACCTCTCTACCGCACATCATACCCAAGCTGTCAAACACACGTAGCAAAGAAACAATATTAAAAGCTGTGAAGAGAAAATGCCGGCTTACAATAAAGCCAAAGTAATATGAGATCTGTCATCAGCTATGCTAAAAGCCAGTAAAAGATGGACTAACATACTTCAAGTCCTGCAAGAAATAACTTCCAAATAAGATTGCTATATCTAGATACTTACAGATTTACCATAGTGTCCAGCCAAATTGCAACAACACACTTGAAAGAAATAAAATGATCATAAATCCACATGCAAATGAAAAGGGCTGTGAATAGCTAAAAAAAAAAAAAAAAAGGAACCTGAAGTTTAAAAAACAAAATTGAAGACCTCATTAGTAGCTGATCTCAAAATATACTTCAAAATAATCGTGACAAAGACAGTGTGGTACTCGCTCAGAGAACGGACATGGAGACCAATGAATTAGACCACCAAGGCATAACCTCACCAAGCAACAGCCATTGGATTTTTAACACGGGTGTCAAAAATATGCATTGAAAAAAAAAAAGACACTCTCATCAGCAATTAGTACTAAGAAGACTGTATTCCACATACAGAAAATTAAATTAGATTTCCATCTCCCACCCGCACACACACACAAAAAAAGATCAGTCCAATATAGATCAGAAAACCTTAATGTAAGACTCAAAGCTCTGAAACTCTTTTAGAGAAAACGATCCAAGATAGGTATTGGCAAGAATTTTCTGAAAGGGACTGCAGTAGAATAGGAAGAAACCCTAAGAGTTGACAAATGAGATCGCAGGAAATTAAAAGCCTTCTTCATATAAAGGAAAGTATTCCAGTTTGAAGAAGCAGCCTATAGAATGAGAAAACAAGATCCATACATAAGACAGGATTTTAACATCTAGAACATATAAAGAACTGCAAAATCACAAATACACAAACAGATGCACACGCATGTGCACGCGTGTGCTCACACACACACACATACACACCACACACACACACACACACACACACACACACACACACACACCTGCACACATACACTATCCAGTAAATAAAGGGTCCGGGAAAATACAAGAACAAATCTGAAAAGAAAAAAAAAGGAATTATGCAATAAAAATGAAAATATGTGCAGCCTCATTATCTATCAGGGAAACACAACCAATAAAAATATCAAGAGTCCATCTCACCCCATCTGGTGGAGAGAAATAATTCCTCTTTGATAATTTTATCTCATCCACTTTCCATAGATTTTCTTGTAGATTTCTTCCAGCAAGATTTTATTTACTAAGTGTTCCTCAGCCTTCCCGAACAGCACCACCATCTGGAGCCAAGTGTTCAAACATATGAGACTGTAGGGGACATTTCACCTTCACAGAAATTACTTATGAGAGTTGGTATTTCAAAAACTAGTGCATGTTACATTTTATTATTTATTTTTAGGAGATAAAGATTTTATTTCAATCCCTGCCACATATGCAAACACAAATTAAAGAATTTTCCAACACTCTTGTGCCTTCTGGTATTGCTTAGTTTCTTCTACTGTCTGTGAATTCTTTTCAAAGAATCTTTGCTGCTGCTGCTGCTTCTTGTCTTCTTCTTCTTCTTCTTCTTCTTCTTCTTCTTCTTCTTCTTCTTCTTCTTCTTCTTCTTCTTCTTCTCACGTACTCTGGTGCCTCACATTTGACCATGTCCCCTGGAGGGGGAGACCTGGTGGCACTCAGAGGAAGGACAGCAGGTTACCAAGAAGAGACTTGATACCCTATGAGCATATACAGGGGGAGGAAGTCCCCCTCAGGAACAGTCATAGGGGAGAGAAATAAGAGGGAAATGGGAGGAAGAGAAGAATGGAAGGATACAAGGGATGGGATAACCATTGAGATGTAACAAGAATAAATTAATAAAAATTTTAAAAGTTTTCCTATTCAAGTTATGTTTGGTCATGGTGTTTATCTCAGCAATAGAAATTGAAGACACATAATGACATGACAGTATGCTATGGTCTGGCCTTACTTTCTTTACCTCAAGCAGTATCTTAAAAAACAACCTCAAACTCACCAGTAGTCAGACCACTGGAAAAGACTTATGTTTCCACTTTGCACTTTAGAAATGAACTGAGCTGTGTTCTAAGCTGATGCAAAGCCCTTGGTTTAAACAAAAGTGACACATCATCAAGTTAGCTCTTCCGTGTTATTAAAACCTTGGCAGAACCCTTGCTTGCCTTAGAGGTCAGGAGGAAACCTAGGAACTACTTTTCCCTGAAATTTTTATTTCAATAGAAGATATGCTCAATAATTTTTCTATTTTTATTTTATTAAGTTCAACTTCTCAAATATAGACAGGGCCATAACGTCAGTTGTCTGTGACCAGGTGAGAGCATGTTTTAAGAGCAGTTTCCTTTCATTTCTACTGGGTGAAAACTATCAAGTCCTTCTACTGTAACTTGAATATAGTAGGTAATTTGAATTTTTAAAGATTTCTTTTCTTTAAATAGTGTGTGTGTGTGTGTGTGTGTGTGCGTGTGTGTGTGTGTGTGTGTGCGTGCGTGCGTGCGTGTGTGTGTGTGTGTGCGTGCGTGCGTGCGTGTGTGTGTGTGTGTGCGCGCGTGCGTGCGTGCGTGTGTGTGCGTGTGTGTGTGTGTGTGTGTGTGTGTGTGTGTGTGTGTGTGTGTACATATTAATGCAGTACCCATGGAGTCCAGAAGACAACATTGGATCCTTTGGTGCTGGAATTACAGGTGGTTGTGCGTACCTTGTCAGGGGTGCTAAGAACTGAACTCAGTCACTCTACAAGCTGTGCTTTAAACCACTGAACCATCTTCCTGGGCACAAATTGTGAACTCTTTCATATTTTAAAATCAAGATTCCAGTCTGTAGCCCAGGTTGACCTCTAACTCACAGAGATCAGTCTGCCTTAGCCTCTGCTAATGTTGGGATTAATGGGATGCCCCACCACACTCAGCCAAAAAGATAATTTTAGCAATAAAGCAAAATGTTTATTTACTTCGACAAAAATTCCTCCATCTGCATGTCAAATAAAGAATTATTTAAAGATGCGGCATAAACTACGACGAACATGCATTTTTCATGCGTTCATACTGATATCCATTCATTTAGAACTCTTTTCCAGTAGCTTAAACTTTATTTTTTTATTTCTCTTTTTTTACATATACATTTATATTGTTACATATATATGCAATAAACTACATACAGCAAGAAGAACCACAAAACAATCAGGAGTTATATACATGTTACATTCATAGTGCTTTGCCTATTTGTGTTTGGCAACCTTGAAGAAAACACATCTTTTCGTATCTTGGTGAATCTAAAATTCTGAATGTAAATCAATATCTACCCTATCTCATCTCTATCAACTTAAAACATCTACCTAGACCTTAAAACATCTTTTGTTGTTTTGTTTTCATACACATTTCTTTTATAGTTCAAAGACCTCAACACAATTGCTGTATAATATATGTAGGGTGGGTTAGTTGTTGAGAGATAGCTAGATGTTAAATGCAAATTATGTCTTTAAAACTGTGGCAAATTAGAATACATTTGCTGCCATTTACAGAAGCATTTACATGAAGGTTTTAGAAAGCATTGTTCTCGGAGAAATAGAAGTCCAATGACTAGCCATTGGTTTGCCTTCTCTGTAATCAAATGTTTTGAAAGACTACTCAAAATACCAGCAATCCAAGAGAATTTACTCTGAGTGATATTTAACTTCAGAGTTCATGATTATTATTCCAGATGCTAATGATAGAAGTGGCTGTTCAGAATCCATCAAGTTCAATAAAATATTAAAATCCCAAACAGTAGTCTGGGCTGCCTGATGGTTAAATCATATTCCCTTCTCTTACAAGAGTGTGGTCAGTAGAAATTTATTTTTTCATATTTCATGCTTTTATTTCTATCTCTAATAGCAAGAAAAATTTTACTTCTCACCAGTATTGTAATGTATATTATTATTATTATTATTATTATTATTATTATTATTATTACTAATTCACATTACATCTGGATGGTAATCTCCTTCCTCTTGTCTTCCTGCTCCCACCCTCCCCACCACTCCAATCTATTCCCCTCCCCTAGACCTCTGACAGGTGGGGCCCTCCTTACCTTCTGACCACTGCCCATCAGGTCTCATCCAGACAATCTGCATCCTCTTCCTCTGTGTTCCCACAGGGCCTCTCCATTAGGGGGGATGATCAAATCCATAGCACCAGAGATCTTGTCAGAGGAAGTCCCTCACTTACCCGCCACTGTCCCCATGTAGAGAATGAGCTGTCCATTGGCTACTCCTGAACAGGAAGTCCAGTTCCTCTGTTTGCACTGTCCTTGGTTGGTGTATCAGTCCATATCCACCAGCCTTGAGAGTCTCCTTGTGAAGATCCTGACAATAACCCAACCCCCGCCCTACCCCCTCATCCCCCACACACCTGCCCTCTAGGCTGCCCCCAACTCCAACCCCTGTCCTTCCATCCACCACCTCTTTCCTACAGCTTGCAGCTCCTCCCCCATCATCTGGCTTCAAGTCCCAGTATCTGTTCCCATCCCCAGCTGGGTGGAGTTTCTGAGAGGACATCTATGCTGGACTAATATTGACTTATAAATGAGTATATACCATGCATGTCTTTCTAGGTTTGGGATACCTCACTTAGGATGATCATTTCTAGTTCCATTCATTTGCCTGAAAATTTCAAGATTTCCTTGTTTTTGATAGCTGAATAGTATTCCATTGTGCAAATGTACCACAGTTTCTTGAGCTCTTCCCAGTTTTGATTTAGATATTCTAGATGTGAATTATGTTCCATAACTGAAATTAAAACACAATATTAAAAACCTAGTTCAACACCAAGAATAATGCCAGCACTTAGAAGGTGGAGGAAGGAGGTCCAGGCATTTAAGGTCCTCCTTGGGTACATACTTGAGTACATACAGAGCTCAAGATAGCTGAGGTTGCAGGAGACCCTGTCATAAAAAAATAAAAATAAATAAACAAATAATAAATTAAAATAAATTAAATATTTACTAAAGGTAATCTGGAATTCACATGCATTGGTAATGTACTTCTAATGAAGTTTATATAGGTCATATATGAATATATATAATAATTGCAATCATTAAGTTTTTTAAGTAACATTGTATCTTTTGCATGTATTACTTAATTTAATTACACTTATAAAAATTTTGTAGGACTGGTATTAGAATCATCATTAAGTATATAATACAGCCAAGGGGCATAGAATATGTCAATCTTCTTTCAAGGTCACAGTTACAAAGTAGCAAAGGAAGTCAACTCCAATCACTTTTTTATGTTAAATCCCATGTTCTTTCTCATTCCATCCTGTTGCCTTTAATTCTAAAGCGTAAACCAGTCTCCATTTAGACTAACATGCTTTCAAATCAAATAAAATAGGAGAAAAGATGCGACGAACAGCTTGAGAATAAAATCACACATAAACGTGAGAATAACCTCATCATTCACAAAACAAGCTTGCATCTGTTATTCTAACATACCGCCTGTGTCACACGGAGTATTTTCATAATTTATGCGTGCTGTTACATTACCCTCCTCAACATGGATATTTCCTTTGCTTAGCAAATGTTTTTTAGTAAACCCGACAGAAAGTTTCTCGTCTCTGACACTGACTGGTGAGAGACAGCAAGATAAATCTTACTATTGCCAACTTGTTAGACTGCCACGCCTTGCCTAGAGGTATACCTGTTTCTTTTTAGAAAGGTGCTGTGTGGAAATCAGGCCTTGTCCTACTTTAAGTTACACCACATATACGTAAAACAGTGTTTTTAAGGCTTTGTCTTGTCATCTCAAAGCTCCCCCAAGGCTCATTACATTTTTCTGGGTCCTTAGCATGTTAGTGTTGTGGTCTCAGAAAATCATTCTTGGATTTTGTACCGTAATATTATCTGAGATTTATAGTAAGTACTTTAATTGTTGGCTGCCTGCACTCCTGTCTGCCCAAGCAATTGTGACAAGAATTCAAACACCAGTATAGACACTCTTTGTTCCATTTATTCCATTAATGTGTTTACAGTGTTAGGATGCTCAATCCTAACTTCATGTTCTGCAGATCTGTTAGTTACCATTTTTTTTTTTTTTTAAACACACTCAGTGGAAGCTCCCAGAGGCAACTGCCAATACAGAATTGACCTTTAATCTCCATCTGTCTGTCCCTTATCTTTCTTCCCTGAGCTAAGGCTTAATTTTTTTTCTTAGTTTACTCAATCATTTTTTAATATAGTTCAATCTTAAAGTCTATCAGATATATTCATAATCATAGTGGTGTGATCTGAATTTTGGTTTTTACTCTTTTCTCTTTAAAATTTGTTTATTTTTGGTAATCAGTTTCACATGCGTTGAGACCCTTTACAGTACGGGCAGCATGCTTTCCCAACTTTCTAAGCTTTGGTCCTTGATCTACAGACTTTCTCGGTCTCTTGAGGCCTAAACTACAGGGCCAAAACTTCTTCTCTCCCTAGAGCTGATTTGGGTTTGTTATCTTATCAATACAGACTCTATATCTATTTGCATTTCTCTTAACTCACTTCTGAAGCTTCCTGAACCCTGCTGTAGCCTCCTTAATTTGTATTCATTTCGAAAAGTGTATCTATACATATATAGAAACATATTTACTATGTATTCTGTGACATTGGAGTTAGCAAAAGAACCTACGTAATCAGAACTACCTGGTAAATGACTGCCATTGAAATTGCTGCACCTTATAAATTTATGGTTTTTCAATAAATTCTGACATTGTGTCTGAGTGTGCTTCTGGAACAATGTATTCACGGCAATCACTTAATGAACTGAAATGAAAAAAACTCTTGTGTGACATTCCCTGGGGAAAGATGGACAAATGTCTATTCAATACAAGTCTGGTTAAGAATGACATATTGAAGAAATGATTCCACCTAAAGGTTCCTCAGTGAAACAGTGAGTTACTCAGAGAAACAGTAACTAGTCATTTCTGGGAGCTTGGGTAACTGACAGGAGAATAGTTTCCCCTCCCCTTCCTCTAATCAGCAAGTGTTTAGATCTGCCCACAGAGGCAGAGAGCCCATGAATTGCCTAGTGTGGAGGAAATGTTGTGTTGGCATTCACAGCTGTTCTGATTTCAAGAAGGCAACAGTCAGGGCTGGGGTGTTGGCTCAGTACTTAGAGGTAAATGCTGCTCTTCAATAAGGCTGGTGTTTATTTTTTCCCCTAACAGCAACATGGTGGCTCACAAACATCCATAACTCCAACTCCAGGGGATTCTGATGCATTCTTATGACTTCTTTGGGTACCAGGCATGCCTATGGTTCACACACATACATGCAGACAAGATATTCATGCACACAAAATAAACACATTAACAACATTTTTTAAAGGAGGCGAAAGGCATGGCAGGCTTAAAGGACAATATTCCACAACATCTGGGAAACAGCAGAACCTCGGTTGAAAGCACTACAGTCTGCAATATCTAATGTGGGCACCATCTAATAAATGTATGCTGCAACATGCCATGGCAAGGAGCATGATTACATGTGTAACCAAAGCTTTCCTCACAAGACATTAACCCATGTCATCTAACCCAGCAAACACTAATCTACCCATGAGGACAGAGGCCCCAGGATTGAATCCCTCATAGTTCAATCTGCTCTGAAATATCCTACCTCACAATTGAGTTTCCAACATATAAATTATGAGAGGCATGTAAACCATAGCAGTGGTGAGAGAGTGAGCAGCTGACACTAGTATCCAATACTTTGAGTGTGGGAGAGGGAGCATGGAGCACTCCTCAAGACACACTCTCCTGCTTGTGAGTCCTGGGTACAAAATGAAAGTGAGACTTTCTTTGGAACTGTTCATGAGGGGAGGGAAGACAGCAAGACTGTGCAGAAGAAGAAGAAGCTGAACAGCAGCAAGGTTGCAGCAAAACAGGTGGCCGACTGCAAGGCAATCCATGGAGCCAAAGACGCCTTTCAGAGCAGCTACGCTGAGGCTCAAGGACTAAAGCCATGAATCCTCATCAGTTTGTCATTCAAGTTAACTGTGATCTGTCACAGCCAAGGCCTTATCAAGTGGAAAATAAATAATCAATAAATAAATGCCTCAACCACAACATGGAAAATCCAGTGCAGCATGCAGAGACTATACAATGTATATGGTCATTGCTCTTACCAGTAGATAAGAAATATTCCCTCCCCTGCTCTCTACAAAACCATGTGTACCATCTTTAAAAAGCAACTATGTATTTTGGAATAAGCTTCAACTGTTCCTTTTAATCTTCAAACCAACGCTGAGCAGAATACATTTCTTAATATTGCTTTACAGATAAGGACAATTGATATGGATAATTGTATATTGATACAGGTTTAAGGTTTTCATTGGTGTAAATCTTTGGATATTGATGCAAATATTAAAGGTATTTTTATAATGACATAATGTATGTTTCAACTCTTTTTTTTTTTTTTTTTGGTTTAATGGTGTTTTGTTACTTTTTATTTATTCACTAATTATGATTTATTCACCTTAGGTCTCAATTATTATCCCCGTGTTCTTCACTCCCTGTTCCTACCCTCCCTCCCTCTTCCTCCCTATTCCCCTCCCCTAGACTTCTGATGGGGGAGGCCTCTTCCCCCACCAGCTGATCACAGTCTATCAGGTCTCATCAGGATAGCCTGCTTCCCCTTCCTCTGTGTTCCCACACGGCCTCCACTCCAAGTAGCAGTGATCGAATCGCAGGGTACCAGAGTTCATGTCAGAGATAGTCCTCTCTCTCCCACCTCCCCACACACATGGAGAATGAGCTGTCCATCAGCTCCATCTGAACAGGGGGTCTAGGAACTCTGCCTGCATTGTCCTTGGTTGGTGCATCAGTTTGTGCAGCCCCCTGGGTCCAGATCCGCTGGCCTTAGTGGTCTCCCTATGGAGCTCGTGACACCTCTGGATCCTTCCATCTACCCTGCCCTGACTCCTCCATACAACTCTCAGCTCTTTTCCCAATGTCTGGCTGCAAATCACAGTATCTGTCCTGAACCCTGCTGGGTGGAGTTTCTCAATGGACCTCTATGTTGGGCTAATATCCACTTATAATATACACCATGCATCTGTTTATGAGTCTGGGTTATCTCACTCAGGATGATCTTTTCTTTTCTTTTCTTTTCTTTTCTTTTCTTTTCTTTTCTTTTCTTTTCTTTTAGGATGATCTTTTCTAGTTCCATCCATTTTTTCCAGATTTCAAGATTTCCTTATTTTTGATAGGTGAATAGTATTCCATTGTGTAAATGTACCACAGTTTCTTTACCCATTCTTTGGTTGAGGAACATCTAGGTTGTTTTCAGAATCTGGCTATTATGAGTAATTCTACTGTGAACATAGTTGAGCAAAATGTCCTCGTCGTAGGTGGAGCATCTTTAGGGTATATGTCCGGGAGTAGGATAGTTGGGTCTTGAGGTAGCACTATTCCCAATTTTCTGAGAAAACATCAAATTTACAGAGTAGTTGTACAAGTTTACACCCTAACCAGCAATGGAGGAGTAATACCCTTTCTCCACATCTTTGCCAGCATGTGCTGTCACTTAAGCTTTTGTATTAGCCATTATGATAGGCATAAGGTGGAATCTCAGAGATGTTTTGATTTGCATTTCTCTGATGACTAAGGACATTGAGCATTTCTTTGAGTGTTTCTCAGCCATTCAATATTCTTCAGTTGAGAATTCTCTATTTAGATCTGTACCCCATTTCTAATTGAGTTATTTGCTTTGGTGATATTTAATTTCTTGAGTTTTTTATGTATTTTGACTATTAGGCCTTGGTCAGGTATAGGGTTGGTGAAGGTCCTTTCCTTGTCTGTAGGCTGTCCTTTTGTTCTGTTGACAGTGTCCTTTGCCTTACAGAAGCTTTTTGGTATTATGATGTCCCATTTATTAATTGTTGATCTTAGAGCCTGAGCTGTTGGATGTTATATTTAGGAAATTGTCCCCTGTCCCAGTAAGTTGAAGGCTCTTTCCCACTTTTTCTTCTAACAGATTTAGTCTGTCTGGGTTTATGTCGAGGTCTTTAATCCACTTGGACTTTAGTTTTGTGCAGGATGGTGATCAGACACCGTGTGTGATCTGTGCCACCATCTTGGATCTCCTCCCTATTTCAACTCTTATATAAGGTATTGGACCTTTGCAACTCATTTTAAAATGCAATGTTTACTTCCAGTAGTTTAAAGCTGCTATTACAAATTGCTTACGATTATTAACTAATGCAAGTTAATTGTCAACTAGACTTGTGGTCATGTAAAGACAAATGGAGTGGACACTATGAATGAATGTAATTCTTACATACACTTTTCCTGATTGTTTCATTTTTACTGTATATAGATTATTATTATTTTAAAAAAGAAAAAGAGTCTTTTATTGGAAAATAAGGGGAGATGCTGGAGGAAGTTCTCATGCATTGTGTTTTCAGATGCTGAGTTCATGCCCTGGGATCTGGTTACCTCCCTGTCACAGCCATTGCTATGTACGCGGAAGCATCTCCTACATCCATGTGATGTGTGAGATGTTCCCCAATTACCCCTGACTGGTTAATAGAGTTGCTAACAGCCTTGGCTGTGCAGAAGAAAGGTAGGCAAAACAAAGGGTCCTGGGTTTGGGGGTCTCAGAAGGATCAGGAGGAGAGAAGGAGGAGAACAGAGAAGAAGAGAATAGAAGGCTGCCATGGAGTGACACACACCAGGAGCATGTGGCCAAGAGCAGCTTGCTCTGAGGACTGGCCTGATGGAGCAGAAGCAGCCCAGGTGAAAAATGTGTGAGTGTTTACAGTGATTTTGGCTGAGAAGCAGAGTAAGTCTTACCATAAATCTAACAGGTCTCTGTATCTTTTATTTGGAAAATGGCTAGTTAAGGAATTACTGCTGCTATAATAATCTCTTGTATTTAATTAATATATACAGGATAATTAATTCCTTTTACAGAAAATAAAAATGAGAGATGGTAAATAACTTCTGATCAATCAGATATCTGGCACTTTTCCCCTCTATAATACTCAGTCAAGCTTCTGGTTTTGCACAGTGAGAATGGCCATGGAAGTTCTGTTCTCTCTTTCTGATGGAAGCATGATAGCTGAAATGCAAGGAATTCTGGGAAGTCTCCTTTTAATACCCTGTTTGGAGGCATAATGCCTGTCCCTGAGGTAGAGCCTGATGATCATGGAAGATTCATGATTCTCAATAACTTCTTAAAGCTTTGCCATTAAAAACAAAACAGGAGACATAACTGTCTTTCCAGAGTTTTCTTTCACAACATGAACTTTTAAGAGAAAGCACATGGACTCATAGTTTATGAAATATCTTTGCCTCAATTAATTTTAGAAATGCAGTATTTTATTGATTTGATATTTTATTAAAAATAACAGCCTCAGAAAAATAAGCATAGCATGGCATCAGACATGTCAAGGGATCTAAACAGTTGTGGATTCAACCAGAGGCACCATTCTGTACCCCTTGTTCATGACAGCCACAGTGGGAACAGATATGAACACACCTTGTTGAGAGTGAGCAGGCAGGGGCTAGCATTAGATGGTAACAGCTCATCTGAGACCTCCCTGGACATCATGCCTTTGTTGAAACTGTAGAGCAATCCCTGGAATAGAAACCATGTTCCTTGACAGCAGGAGAGTGTGAGGAAGTAGGATGGGCAACCAAGGCTGGCAGCCAGTGATCCTTTTGAATGTTGTTTGCCATACCAAGATACAGGGAGGAGGCTGGTGGTCCCAGAGGATTGTTATCAGCCAGCATATCTAAAAAGAGCCTTGACTCTGCAGTGGAAGGGCAAGGATCTTAACAATAGTGATGTCTGAAAACTACTTTTTACCACAGCTGAAAGAATGTCCTGAAAATGAATATTCCAAGAAGACCCAAATTATCAGGGGAGAAATAAAAAGAAGATAACACATCACTGGTAAAATATCAAAAAAATCTTAGTGGTGAAGGAATATATAAATCCAAGTAAATAAGAACTATTATGAATGTCTCATTATGAAATATGTAAAATTAACATATACTACTAATGTGTAGCCAATATAAGGAAATAGCATGAAGCATGAATATAAAAAGTATAGAACATAAATTTTTATCTGCTGGAAAAATGATAAGTGATTAATTTTGAATTTCCCTACTGTGAAATAAAGCAAAAAAAAAAAAAAAAAAAAAAAAAAAAAAAAAAAAAAAAAAAAAAAAAAAAAAAAAAAGAAAAGAAAAGAAAGAAAAAAAGAAAAAGAAAAGAAAACAAAAGTGTGAAGATCACCATCTCTCCAGTTCATGTGGCTGCCTGGAAGGTGACGTGATGTGGAAAGCTGTGTAGAATTCTGAACTTTTTGACATAAATTGGACTTGATGGGTTTGGGGGAGTTTTGGAGGGGAGGGGAACAAGGGTAAGACAGTGGACCTGGAAGAAATGGGAAGCAAGTATGATTGAGGTGCATTGTAGGAAATCCCCAAATAATTAATAAAAATATTAAGACAGAGAGAAAAACTTGTGATAGAGATAAAAAGTTCTAACATCAGGTGCTCAGCAAGCAGAAGACCGAGTAGTCAAACAAAGATGTGCGCTGAGAGGAGATTTTAGCAAGACGGAAGGAAAGCCCTCCAGTGCTCTGTAGGGACAGACTCTGGAAGTCTATAAAGGACAGTAGAAACAGCTCTTCAACCCTTATGCCTCTAGGTATGTGGGACTTTGTTGATTATACAACTAGAACCTGAGATGAGTGTGAATTCTTACTTGTAACTGGAAGGAAAGTGAGACAACACTGACTAAAGGAGCTCAGATGTGCACCTGCAGAGGAAAGAGCAGACATTTGTCAGGTTGCTAGAGTTCTCTAGGGCTCGGTAGACGTGAGGATCATTTGTGGACTATTTCTGGGGTATATTGTTTTCCTTTGTTTTAGGAAATCTCTTCCTCTTTAAGGGAACCTCCCAATGAAAGTTTCCAGATCAGTTACCAGTTAGTCCTTGGAGAGCTTCTGTTATTACCCTGAGCCTGGAATTAGACAAGAGACAATTTGACAGGCAGATTTTATATATCGTCAGTTGTGGAAGTAAGAAACCTTGGTAAGTAAGGCACTATATGGGCTTGGAACATGAGAGCCATACATCTCATGCCCCCGCGCAAGCCACTGTTTTCTATTTTACCCAAAACAACCCATCACTGGAGAAGAAGGCTGATTTTTCCCATTTACTTACTGATAGCATGGATGGAAGCCATCATAAGAGGGATTTTACCAAAAAGCCCACACCTTGGGTAAGAGGCGCTGCATTTTAGTATCTCCAAGTCCCAGTGGCTTTCTTTATCAGACACCACTGAAAGAATCACTGTAAGCCTAGGAAATTATATGGGCTTGAACAGCCATAGGTCTCTGTAGCAGAAAATGAGGTTGCCAAGGAAGCAGCAGAGACTTTTATTTAGAAAGTGTAGCCCAACCTCTGGGAAGAAGGGTGAAACCTGCCACATGTGGATACAAACAAGGCTGAGTCAGAAACTAACATGGCCAGGACAGGCAAGATTACTAAGTTCCCAAACCTCTCTTCTCCTCATCTTTCAGCACAGTCTCACACAATCATTGTCTTAGTTCCACCCACTGTAGTGTGTATGATAGTGTGGGACTCTTTCTACACACACAGAGAGAGAGAGAGAGAGAGAGAGAGAGAGAGAGAGAGAGAGAGAGAGAGAGAGAGAGAGAGAGACAGAGAGAGACAGGGAGAGAGACAGAGAGAGACAGAGAGAGAGAGAAAGAGAGAGAGATTCCATTGTGCTCCAGAATACACACCTAGTGGATTTTAACTGAAAAACTTGGAGATAGAGTGAAGTGTCTGCATCTTCCACCTCCTGGGGAAAATTAACTCGTAAGTGTCTGATGTGCTGTTTTGCTGGCTTGTATGGTCACTTTGTTTTGAATTTCTTTTGCTTTCCCTGAATCTTATTGTCGGTGTCTCTATACCATGTATTGTTCATTCCTTTCCCATCCTATTTTTTTCTCCTTCACCTATTGTCCATTTTTCCTTATAGTTACTTCAATATTGATACTTTTGTCTTTGTTAAATTTAGCTTTGTTAAAGCTAAAGTTATTAACTTCCTACTTTTCATATAATTCTCAAATCTTTTCTTTTCTAACTTTATCCTGAGTACAGATTTTGCTTCCTTTTTAAAACTATAGTTAGATGGCTGATTTATTGTGTGTGGCATTTACTGCAAGCTGTTTTTTTCCTCTCACATTGCTGGAAGTAAAAATTGAGACTTTCATAGAAAGCTGTTTAGAAGGAACTACCAGTACAAAACCTGATATGAGACAACCCCATTCCCAATGTTGATCAAAATTTCAACACATTAACACAGGAACTCCTTTTTTTGAAAATAATTTATTATGTTCCTTTTTTAACATATACTTTTATATTATTACACATGAGTAAAATAAGCTACATACAGCAGGAAGAACCACAAGACAATCAGGAATTATATAGATGTTAAATTCATAGTGATTTGGCCATTTGTATTTGGCAAACTTGAAGTAAACATCTTTCCTACCTTGTTGGATCTCAGTTTCTGAATAGAGATTAATATCTATCATATTTCATCTCTATTAACTTAAAACATCTGTCTTGATCTAAAAACATCTTAACCCCTAATCTACCAAGCTTAATTGAAAGACTAAACTATCTGGTCTTCAAACCTTCAGAGACTTGGGAAGGCATAAAAATTAAATACCTGAGTGAACCTGCAGTGTGGGTTATCAGCTTCCAAAATGAAAAAATAACTGAGACAGTTTGCTGCCTGAACAGTCACCCAACACTCTCTATAACATTGAAGCATCATCTTCAGGCTTCTGGCCCAATATATGTAACAAGCATATTTGCGAGGCAGGAACTGTTAAGGAATTGCTTACCCTGTCTTGGCAGAGTTTGGCCGTCAACTCTGCCTGCATCTAAACTTGCCCATTTTTAGGCAGAATTCTGTCTGTGGCAGAAACAAGAACATTTTTCCCAGTGGCTGGTTTGCCACATTTGAACACGGGAACTCTTAAAGGAGAAGCTAGGAGGACTCCTCCAAAAATCCACACCTCTCCAACAAGCAAACGAGGAAAACTGACTGGTTAAAATGCCAGAGAACTAATCCATAAATCTATTTTAAAATATCAACAACCTCAAAGAGGGTACAAATGAACATATTGATGAAATAAAGAACTTAAGCTAAGACTTACATGAAAATTTGAGCAAACAAAGATTCTGAAAAAATATAAATATAATCTAGGAAATGAAAATACTAATAAGTAGAAAAGAAAGTGAAACATAAGCAACACAAGAGATAGACAGGGAAAGAGGATACCAATGACTAAAGATAAAGTCTAAGAATTGTTCCATTCAGATAACAAAAAATAAATGTTCCCCCACATCCAGGGATTCTGAAGCAGGAGTCATTTTCCTCAGTACTGTAGCCACTGGTAGCTGTCCAAACCATGGTAAATAGCCACTATCCATATCTATGCCCCTAATTACACCTAATGGATCACAATAGAAATCCATGAATATAATAATGGACTTACTGGAAAGAAGTGTTTCAGGAGGATAATTGAAGGAACAAGTGAATAACAGGTGTGTGAATCTGATTAAAATATATTCTATAAATATAAGAAATTGTCAGAGAATCCTCTATCATATACCAGTATGAAACTGTCAAAAAAAAAAAAAAAAGAAAATTATAACAAAAGATAAAAAAACGATTCTCAGTTAGAGAAAAGAAATCTTAAATGCGGATTAAAGTGAGACAAAATTTACTCAATGAAGTCATAGGGTATTCAATTCTCCCAAATATAGGAAACCTGAACATCCGAGTACTAGAGGTGTGACGCATGTGAAAAGAAAGAAACTATGCAACTCCCATCACACTTCTATGAATAGAGAACACAGAAAAATTGCTGAACGCAGCCAGAGAAAGCACATTCCTTAGGGGAAAAGCCATTACAACAGAAGGAGACAGCTACCAAAATCCATAAAGTCCAGAGGAGCATGGAATTATATATTTCAAGCTCTGAAGATAAACATTACTAAGATTGTCATACCCAGAAAAATTATCCTTTAAAATCAATGGAAGTAAATAATTCAAAGTAATCATACACTAAAGCAACTCATTTGCATTAAACTTGCTTTGCATTTAGAAGTAGCCCAGGGCTGGCCAGATAGTTCAACCAGTAAATGACTTGCCATCAGGAATGAAAACCTGAGTATATTCCCAGAGACTCATGCAGTAGAAGCAGAGAACTGACTCCCTCCAGTGGTCCTCGGATTCCCACATGTGTTTTATGGCACACATGCACTCAAAGCACACAAAATAAGTAAATAACATAAATCAGAGAAAGAATTCCATAACCAGAAAATGATTCAATCAGAAACTTAGAAAAGTCTCATTAAAGTGGGCAAACAAATGAGAATTGGGGAAAAAAATCTAATATGAAAAAGAGAAATTTATGGAGCATATTTTGGAGACAAACCCAGAAGTGCCATAGCTGACTCTTTGGATAGAACTATTCTCAATTTTCTGAGAAAGCACCAGATTGATTTTCAAAATGGTTGTACAAATTTGCACTTCCACCAGCAATGGAAGAATGTTTCCCTTTCTCCAAACCCTCCCCAGCATGTGCTATCACTTGATTTGCATTTCCCTGATGATTAAAGATGTTGAGCATTTCTTTAAATGTTTCTCAGCCATTCAATATTCCTCTGTTGATAATTATGTTTAGCTCTGTTACCCACTTTTAATTGGGTTATTTTGTTTGTTGGTCTTTAATATTTTATGTTCTTTATATATTTTGTATATTAGCCCTTTGTTGGATGAAGGACTGTGAAGATCTTTTTTCCAATCTGTTGACTATCACTTTGTTTTACTGATGATTAGTTGATCTCAGAGCCCGAACTGTTGGTGTTCTGTTCAGGAAGTTGTCTCTTATGCCAATGAGTTCAAGGCTCTTCCCTACCTTTTCTTCTAATAGTTAGTGTATCTGATGTTATGTTGAAGTCTTTGATCCACTTGGTCCTCAATTTTGTGGAGGGTGATAACTATGGATCTATTTGCATTTTTCTAAGTGTAGGCACCCAGTTAGACCAGTACCATTTGTTGAAGATACTCTTTTTTTTTTTTTTTTATCATTGTGTGGTTTTGGCTCCTTTGTCAAAACTCAAGTGTCCACAGGTGTGTAGGTATATTTCTAGGTCTTCAGTTCAACTCCATTGATCAATCAGTCTATTTCTGTGCCAGTACCATGCAATTTTTATTACTATTGCTCTGTAATATAGTGTGAAGTCAGGGATGAAGATGCCTCCCGAAGTTCTTTTTATTGTATAGGATTGTTTTAGGTATTCTGGTTTTTTTTTGGTTTTCCATATGAAGTTTAGAATTCTTCTGTCAAGGTCTGTAAAGAATTGTATTGGTGTTTTGATGAGGATTACATTGAATCTGTAGATTGCTTTTGGTAAGATGGCTATTTTTACAGTGCTAATCCTACTGATCCATGACCATCGTACATCTTTCTATCTTCTGATATTTTTTTCAATATCTTTCTTCAGAGGCTTGAGGTTCTTGTCATACAGGCCTTTGGCTTGCTTGGTTAGAGTTATACCAAGATTCTTTATATTGTGCCTACTGTGAAGGGTGTAGTTACCCTTATTCCTTCCTCAGCAGTTTATTGTTTGTATACAGAAAGGCTACTGATTTTTTTTTTTAATTAATCTTGTATCCAGTACTTTGCTGAAGGTGTTTATCAGCTGTAGGATTCTCTGGTGGATTTTTGGGGTCACTTAATTATGTTCATAACAGCTGTATTCATAATAGCCAGAATCTGCAAACAGCCAAGATGCCCCTCAACCAAAGAACTGATAAAGAGGCTGGAACATTTACACAGGTATAGAAAACATAGCACAAACAAATATCCTAAAGACAGAGATAAAACAATAAAACAAGTCAGGCATAAAACTCAAAAGTTTCAAAATTGAAAGAAGTTTGATTTTGCATACTATAATTGCCCATCATTTATTCAGAAAATTTAATCCAAATGTCTACACTAAAATAAGTGCTATATGCAGGCCAGTGACACAAAGACATTAAGTCACTGAGGAAGACGACTGGTTTGGCATTCATTTCTCCTCTGAACATTCAGTATCAGGAGGCAGAGAAACAGCACACAGGAGACTCAAGGAAGCAGAGGCTAACCTGGCCTACATTTTACATAGAACAGCTAGTTTTGAGCAGAGGCCAGCCCAGCCTGCATTTCACATAGATCAGCCACTTTTGCGCATCTAGTTTAGCAACATTGTTCACCGGGCTTGCTTCAAGATCCCCTGAAAGGTAAACTCTACCTGAGCTAAACTTCCTGGGGGAAAATTAGCAAAGAGATTTATCGTTTTATCATGAGAGACCTGGGAGAAACCTTAAGAACCTTTTCCAATTAAAATAATTTTTAAAGGGAGAGAAATCACCCAGAACTGGATGAACAAGGATTAGCCCATTACACTCCCTCTTCATGCTTTTGAGATAAGGAGAACAGGGACAGGGAGGTAACGGAGACATCAGTTCCCCAGCAGCAGACCAGTACAACAGACTGGCTTGCCTGGCCTTGGAACTTTCATATTACTCTGTAGAAAAATTTAGAACTGTGTCACAAATCTTGAAATTAAAGATCAGTTGCCAAATGCTATGTATTTGGAGAAAAGAAAAACAAAATAGACTAAAAATTTACAACCCATAATTTTTATCCCTTCTCTAAGACTGGAAGATTATAGATCCCACTTTAATTCCTATCTATGTGTTTCTGTTATAAATTATAAGGGAATAAACAATAGCATGATTTAATTTTATGTGCTTGTGTATTTTTCCATTATTATTCCGACAAAGGCTGAAATACTTTTATTTGTTTATTCAAACAACATTTATCATCAGTATATGGCAAGAACAGCTCTAATGAAAAACCAAATAAATTCCCTAGTGTCCAGGACCTTATATTTTAGTTAGGAATAAGGAAGATAAAATATACACTAGGCATGATAAAAGAATAAATCACAAAGGGTATTACAGGGTGATATTTATCATTGAAATAAAAAGAAGAATAAGGGGGTGGAGCTAACAGGAGTCTTATATGAATTAGTATGCACCAAAGAATTGAAAATCCTAGAATAAATGAACAGATTTCCACACAGACACAAACTACCAAGGTTGGGCCATAAATATAGTAAAAATCTGGGCAGAGTCATCACACAAAATGAGGCTGCATCATTAATAAAAGAGACTACCTAACAAAGTAACTTCCTGGACCAGATGGCTTCACTGCTGAAATCTGACAAGATTTTAAAGAATAGCTGATGTCAGTATTTCTCACACTAGTCCAGAGACTGTAAGGGAAAGAGACCTCTCAAACTCGTTCTGAGTAGCCAATATGATGCTGATACTAAAACCAGATACATAAAGAACGAGAGAGAGAGAGAGAGAGAGAGAGAGAGAGAGAGAGAACACAAAAGTCATATGCAAGTGTAGATACAAAACTTCTCAGAAAAAGTGCTTTCAGATTAAGCCTAATAGTGTGTCAACAGATCATTTACTATGACGGTGTTGGATTTATAACAATGACACAAGAATGGTTCAACACGTACCAGTCAGGTAATTATAATTGTATCAACAGAATACATGATAATAAATATACAATTGTCATAACAAATTAACAAATATATACGTATAAATGTGTGTACATATGTACATATATATGTGAATATATATATATATATATATATATATAAGTTTCAGTAGAAGAAAACATGAGAGAAGCACTTTAAGATAGTGCTCTATGCTATAAAAAGCCCAGAGAACCTCAAATCACAGAAAACAAAGCAAAAATGGGCACAAAGAATGCCAACCAACTCATACCTGAGAAGCTTCTCTGCAGCAAAGAAAGCAACAATGTGAAAAGATGACCAGCACAATGGGAGACATACTCAGAAACTCCCCATTTGAGAAATAATTAGTATCCAGAATTTAGGAGCAAAAAATACCTAACAACCAAAAAAATCCTCGACAAATGATACATAAAACATCACACACACACACACACACACACACACACACACACACACACACACACACACTACAAACACTCAGTAAACATATTGTAAAAGCTCAGTTTTTATTAACCACCATAATAACTAATATATCATGTCACCCCACGAAGATTGGTTATCACAAGCTGACAAAATGGGAACAAATGTTAACAACAATGTGGGGGTGGGGGAAGGAGACGCATGCACTGCTAATGAAAATGAGAATTCCTGTTGCTGGTGGGAATGCAAACTAGTACAGCCACTTTGGAAATCTATCTGGCGCTATCTTAGAAAAATGGGAATAGAGCTTCCTCAAGACCCAGCTATTCCACTCCTTGGAATATACCCAGAAGATGCTCCAGCACACAACAAGATTTGCTCAACCATGTTCATAGCATCCTTATTCATAATAGCCAGAACCTGGAAATAGGCTAAGTGTCCCTCAGTAGAAGAATGGATAAAGAAACTGTGGTACATATACACTATATTTTATTTTTAAAGATTAACAAGAGTTCTCAGTTTCTGTTGCCTGATTTTAATATAGTCCTTCCTACTTCACTGGGTCCTTGCCACAGAGCACCTCTTTAGAAACAAAGTAAATAATATCTTAAGAACAACAAAATGCAAGGCCAGAAAAAAAAAGAGAATAGACAAACCCTGTCACTTCTCATGTACAGAACTGTAGGAAAGAGAAGAAGCAGCATGGGAAAGCCTGAGCATGGGTACCCATCCTTTTACTGTCCTTAGCTAGTGGGTCTCAAGGAGCTGCATCTGCTAAAACACGGCAAAACTGGAGGAGTTGGGGAGCTGCTGGACTTGTCTCCTGCTAAATTTAGGCCACTTTAAGCAACTTGGATCCTCTGCACCCAATTCCTCACATGATTAATGTCACCATGCATGATAGAATGGCACCTCCTAAACCGACAGAAATCTAAATTTCAAAATAACTGTAAATGCTCCTGAGAGTAGAGTAGCATTGAAGTACTTGTACACTGACAGAAAATTATAGCAAATTCTTCGGGATGTGAAGAATTTGGACACAATTGGGATGTGAAGAATTTAAACTCTAGAATAAGCAGATAACTTATATTGCTAATCCCACTATATGGAAATAGCTCTGAGATTGCCTGAGACATCAATGTCTAGGCATAAGCAATGCTTCTTGCTGGCTTTGGAACCCCTGTGAATTATTATTAGATGCCATTCTTCATATGGCATGAATGAAGATTTACAGATGTCTTTTTTTTCTGCTCATACAAAGAGCAGAAGCCAGCCTTAATTGCTCTGCTCATTGAGCAAGCCTTATACATGTATAATTTTAGGACTGTATAATGCTTGTGAGGAATTATATGTTTTCAGAACAAAAGAACAAGACACTGACATTGGGGCAGACCTGACAGGATTCATTCCTCTCAGCATGCTGGACACTGACATCCTGCATCCTTCATGTTCCAGCACCAACTGCTTCAATTGCTGTTCCTCATCAGAACAAGACAGCTCCCAGGACACATTCAAAGAAAGCTTCCAATCCTAATTGGTCCAGCATTTCAGACTGTTGCACACAGGACTCTAATTGAGCCTGGGATGTCTCAGCATTTAGAAACTGGACCACAAATGCTATTCATAGCTTGTTTAACCATTTCCACAATTTCACTTGGTCCCCCACAAAGGTATTACTTGTCCCAAATCAACCAGAAGAAAACGTAAGAGAATGATGCTGCATTTCCTTTAAGGGAGGTCAGGTAGGGTTTTTGTTGCTTTCTTGGGCTACAGATGGTTATTTTAAATGGGAGTTAGAGTTATTATTGGTAATATTTAGAGAGAAAACAAGGTTGGACTCAGGGATGTCTCTCTTTTCCTTTATCTTCCATTCTTAAGTTTGGAGATAGGGGTTAAAAAGAAAGAGGGGGAAATATAGAAATATATAGGGAAGATATAATAAAAAGTAGATTAGTGAATCTACTCCTCAACTTAATGCCTTAATTGTCACTCACAAGGTTATTTTTAATTCATTGGTATAGAATTTTGTATATAGATGCAAAAATAATTTAATTTTAGACACAATGGTATAGAATTCAAATGTAAGATTATTCTTCACATACTATATATATATGTATATACATATATATATATACTCTAATATGATGTATTGTGCCCATATAACTCAATTATTATAGAAGGTTTACTTCCAATATTTTGAAAGTGCTATTTCAGGCTGTTTAGAATAAATAAGTTATACAAGTTTGTTGTTAGTTGATCAAATCATGGTCATGTCAATTGCTAGTCTATTTTTATCACAAGACTATATATCTTAGGTGCCACAGATAGATATGATTATATAGAAAAATAAGATAAAATAGTTAGAAAAGATCTTCAAAAAACTCAGAGACATACAGAATATGGCATTTTAAAATGTTTGTATTAATTTAAAGATTCAGTGACAATGAGACAGGTAAACTCCTGGCAATACCCAGCCTACCTCAAAGACGGTGATAAGCATCAAAGAACCTTCTTATGGAGATGGCTTCAAATGTGGCAAACCAGCCACTGGGCATAATGTCGTCATTTCTATCCCAGACAGAATTTTGCCTAAAAAAGGGCAAGTTTGGATGCAGGCAGAATTGATGGCCAAACTCTGCCAAGACAGGGCAAGCAAATTCTCAATAGTTCCTGACTCACAAATATGTCTGTCAGATATATTGGGCCAGAAGGCTGAATAAAATGCTCCAATGTAATAGAGAGATTTGGGTGACTGTTTAGGTAGCAAACTGTCTCTGTCATCTTCTCATTTGGAAAGCTGCTAACCTGCACTCCTGATATACTCAAGTTATCAAGTTTATTTCTTCTCAAGTCTCTGATGGAGTTGAAGACCAGGTAGTTTAGTTTTACAATTTAGCTTAGCTGATTAGAGGTTAAGATGTTTTGGGGGTCTAGATAGATGTTTTAAGTTGATAATGACAAGATATGATAGATATTGGTTTACATCCAGAATTTTAGATGCACCAAGATAGGAAAGATGTTCTCCTCAATGCTGTCAAATACAAATAGCCAAAACACTAAGAATGTAACATTTATATAATTCCTGATTGTGTCAGGGCTCTTCTTGCCATAGGTAGTTTATTGTATATAAGTTTAGTAATATAAATGTATACTTAGAAAATAAAAAAATTAAAAATTAGAAAGTAAAAAAATATGGTACAATTTTGCAAAG
This sequence comes from Acomys russatus, assembly GCF_903995435.1. Classification (NCBI taxonomy): domain Eukaryota; kingdom Metazoa; phylum Chordata; class Mammalia; order Rodentia; family Muridae; genus Acomys; species Acomys russatus. The sequence continues at coordinate 27,705,410 of NC_067147.1, read as the reverse complement.
AAATCAGAAAATATAATCATGAACCATAAAGACACATGTAATACACCCGAAGGAGACACTTCATGAAAGTCTGTTATGGCTATCATTGGAAGTGTATGCAGAAAACAATTGAATAAATCGTGTAAGGAGCTGAGGAGTCACTGAGTAATGTCCTGAGTGAATGTGTGATGCTGATATGGGCACAGTCATGACAAAGACCATATCCTTGGACCCATGGCATATTTTCTTACATTGACAGCCTCAATATTAGGAGAAGCTTCTTCTCCTGTCCCAGGTAAGTGTTTATGGGTGGTAAATCAATGTGTGTAAATGCTAGAAACTGTGTCTTTCATCCTCTTCCCAGTTTTTACACTCTGAGACAGCTTGCCTAAAGAGACCTGCTGAGACTCGCCAATTTCATCCCTGTGCTCTGCCTAATAACCGCACTGAAGTTCAGGGTTGCCTGTGGTATAGGTGCTATGCATCAGAGTGAACACATACATAGCCACCAGACAGCAGCTTTCCTGAACATGGCTCTGTGTGTCTGTTCTTTATTTCCTCACTGTCCCTAGTCAGGGTTCCAGGGCCTAAGCAACAGCACACATCACAGCAAAACTGTTGTATAGGGACTAGGGAATATAAGACAGATAAAAACACATAATTGTTTTTTTTTTAAACTTTACTGGTACATGGGAAATGCTTACTCGAATATGGGATAAATAAAATATAAAATTATACACTGTCATAATTCTCTGCGTGTGATTTAAGTCTAGAATAGTAATAACATTTAAAATAAGCAAGCAAGACAAGAAACATCAGCTTTTATGAAAAAAATAATCATTTTGCAAGTGTCAGCCTTTGCAAATTTAAACACAAAATAAGAGCTAATCACCTGTACTAAAAGTCAGGCTCTGATGTCAGGCCTAGTTTGATTTCGGTGTTCCCAGGACAGCAAAGCAGAGCAACCACCAGTACTGAGCCCATCACTTGGGCCTTGACCACAGAGTCTCTATTTGCTGGCCATGGGACATTAAGCAACTTGGTTAAGCTCTCTTTCGCCCCGTTTCCTTGACTATAAAACAGGATTATTGTAGCACCAACCTAATAGTAAGGTGGATAAAGTGCAGCAACTTTTACAAAAGAATGTGTATTGAACTTCAAGCTAGTCATTCTGAGGGAGTGAACTGCTGTTTTTATTGCCAGGCTTTCTGAACAATACATCACAGGTCCCTGGCAAAACACATGGCAGATGTGGAATCATCCTTGAACTAAATCAGTTTGCCAGCTAATGAGAGAACCAGAGTACATCTGTCTTTTTTGTTTGTTTGTTTGTTTGTTTGTTTGGATTCCTTTTGAATGTTTGCAGCAGTTAATGCATACAGTCTTTTCTGTGAGTATTGAATGGTTAATTTCAGGAGCAGACAAATTGAGTTATTTAGAAGTAGGGTGGGTTTTTTTCTTTTTCTTAGAAATGTCTTACAGGCAAAATAAATACTGAGCCCATGAATCTGACTGATGATGTTCAGACAAAATGCTCAAGTATCTGAATGCCCCATTTTTAACATATGTTCTAGTAGTTTTGGTCCTTTCAACAGGCTCAGTATGCCTCATCCAAGTTTTCATAGGCTAAAGTTGCCAAGCTGTCTCAATCAGCAGCCCCTGGAGTTCCACCATGCACACTATGTGTAAGCAATTAAAAGCACAGTCAGTCATTTCGTATGACAATGTGAAATTTTATACACTCTTATTCTTCAATAATCCAACACATGTACCAATAGATATGTCAAAATGACAAGCCTTAGCCCAGGAGGCTTCATCATGACGCAAAGAGCTACAGGTAACTAAGGAATGCTGAAATTAGAAGAAATAGCGTTTCCAGGGAAGAACAAGCTGATTGGTTATCCAGTACCAAATAGTCGGCCTTGAAAACATACATAGGGATAGTGTTATATAGACTGAACTGGTTATATTTAGGGATATTTATGTACATATTTATACATAATATAGAAACATATGTATGTGATGTAATAATAATAGATGAAAAAAGAAGTCATGAAGATAGAAACAAAGGTGGGTTATATAAAAGGGTTTGAAAGAATGAAGGGAAGGGAGAAATGTAGCTATATTATAATCATAAAACTAAGTGTCTCTAAAATATAGGAATTAAAGTGAGATTTTACATTTTCATTCCCAATCTTTTTTCTTAGTGCAAAGAAAATTATGTTCTTTATTCAAGGAAAATTAATATACCCAGAGAACAATTACTCTAATTTAAAACAATCAAAATACATTCTATTATTTTTGTCCCTTCCCCTAAACTTTTCACCTTTCTCTGCCATCATAAATCTGAGATTTGAGAAGACAAAAGATGCAAAATATGCCTGTGCAATGACTGGTGGAATCTCTGGTCTTTTAACAAACTGGGTTAATGAGCATCTATTCCAAGAAGTAGGGAACAGAATAAAAGCACCAGTTTTATTGCTAAGAAAAGGAAGAAGACTTCAAAAAGTAGAACAAAAAGGAGTCCAGAGTACACTCTAGAGGGGTTAGCTCCAACGAGGAATCATTCTGTTCCAACTGCATAAGGTTGAAACTGTACTTTGAAATACAGATACAGCTGCAGTAATTCTATATTCTATTACCACATAATTTACAGGGGGGGCAAGAGAGAGTCAAAACTACATGGCAGACCATGGAAGAATGAAAACAAATGGAATGGCAGAATTTTAAAAAATAAAAAACAACAACAAATAAAACAAAAACCAATTCCAATCATGTCTGAAAATAACTATGTCAGTATACGTGGGCCATGCAAGGATGAAGATCAAAGGTCTGCTCCCCAGCATTCATGTGAACCACGTAAAGAGTCAGCCACTATTGCATACGTCTGTAACCCTCATGCACAGGGGCTATATGAGAAAGTTTCCTGGGAAGATAACACACATACATACACATGTTCACGCACCTTAGACTGGGAGCTCAGAAGAGACCAAAGTACAGTTACTACTGAAATCTGACTTTGAGTTTTATTGGGGCTACTGAAAGGAGTATGGGTGAGGGTTACCTTCAGGAGCAGAAATTACTCGAACGTAGCTGCATCATCAAAGTGCAGGCAGCATGGAAAATAGCTCACCAATGTGGGAAGCCTGGAGCACACCGCATAGCCTGCAGGCAGCTGAACAGTAGCCTGCAGTAGGCTGAAGTGTGTCCTTTCCAGGGGACTCCGCTGGTCTTTGTTCTTTCTAGGCACTTCAGCTGCTTTCTGCTTCTTCCCGGCTTCTAACGTGAGCTTATCTAAGAGTCTTCTTTGCAGCTGACCTTGTTGTAGCAGTCGTTACTGTTTACTCTTGCATAAAGTGAGGCCTATTAAATCTGATTGGTTGCAGGGTCTTCCTGAAGCTATATTGAGTTGTGTACTTTCTATTTTAAGGAGTTTCCCTCCCAGATGAAGTGTGTCTGTCTTGGAGGAAACTGATACAAAATTGACCAGCCAGTCTACTCAACCAATGAGCTAGAAACAGTAAGAGACCCCCAAATACACACCAAAAGAATGGATGGCATAACACGAATAACACCAAAGCTGTCTTCTAGCATCTACATGCATGTGTACACATGTGCACACACATGCAACTCCCCTCCCACCAACCACCACACTCAAACCCCAAGTGACACTTGAAGTATCACTAAACAGATTTCTTGCCCAGTGAGTGGAGTTTTGTCATCTGTTGATCACATGGGTACCCCCCAAATCCTCTCTTTTCAATTTTCAGATGATAAGAAGTCATTTAAAATAGATTCATAAAGTAGGAGAAGGTGTAGATTATGCAGTTGGTCAACAATATAGACAAAAGTCTTTCCCTATATTGAATACTGTCGAAAGACCAGGAGATCATTCTGTAAAACCACGTCCCACAGAATGCCACTACATGTAAAGGGAAAGGTTGAGTCAACATTGCAATGTTTGACAATGTGTGGTAATATATGTGTGTGTGTGTGCGTGCATGCGTGCGTGCGTGTGTGTGTGCGCGTGTTTGTGTGTGTGCGTGTGTGTGTGCGTGCATGCGTGCGTGCGTGCGTGTGTGTGTGTGTGCGTGTGCGCGTGTGTGTGTGCATGCGTGCGTGCACGTGTGTGTCTGTGTGTGTGTGCGCGTGTTTGTGTGTGTGTGCGTGCGTGTGTGTGTGCGCGTGTTTGTGTGTGTATGCGTGTGTGTGTGGATGTGTGTGTGTGCGCGTGTGTGTGTGTGCGTGCATGCGTGCGTGCGTGTGTGTGTGCGCGTGTTTGTGTGTGTGTGCGTGTGTGTGTGCGTGTGTGTGTGCGTGCGTGCGTGCATGCGTGCGTGCGTGCGTGTGTGTGTGTGTGTGTGTGTGAAGGCTAAAATCACCAAAATAGTGAGGAAGAGAGAACCCACAAATGGGCCATTTCTTGTCACTAAATGAAACTTCCAATACCATGACTGTGTTACATCTAATTGAGTTTCTGGCTGAAGGTGTCCTATGAGACTCTGCAAGCTGTTTCAGAGACTACAGGTTTCTTTCCACAAACTGATGGCACGACCCTAATGCTGAGGATAACATCTGCATGATTTGTTGAACTTGGAAACACTGAAGTAGTACATGCATTGCTTCTTCACCCTTCCAGCCTGGTGTCTTTGGTACAGGAAGGTACTCTTCATGCTACCAAAGGAGAAACATAAACACCAACTTAGCAACAAAACCTTTAATCTACAATGCTGTCTGCCTGCAAGATATGATAGGGCAATGTTGCACAAAGCTTGTGGGTGTAACTAACCAATATCTGATTTGACTCAAGGCATACTCCACAAAATGGAACCAATACCAAGAGCAGCTTGGGTAACCAAGAACAAAAGACTGAATATCCCAGAGACCTAGTATAAAACCAAATACTACTGTTCTACTAATAGAATGAAGCAACAGAACGGCACCTAATGATGCTCTGCTGTGCCCATACATCATTATCTCGTCCAGCCATCATCAGAGAAGCCTCTTCCTGCAATAACTAACAGAGACCCACATCCAGGCGATATGCAGAGAGTGATATATCTTAGAACATTCAGCCCTAAATGGGATGCCCCCGTCAAATGCTTCCCTCAGCACTCAAGCAGTTCTCCAGAAGAGACAGCAGAAAGGGTCAAGAGCCAGAAAGGATGGAGAACACCAAGGAAGCAAGGCTTTCTAAGTCAACAGGATTGACAGCCATATGAACTCACAGAGACAGGGGCAGCATGCACAGGGCCTGCAGGAATCTGGACCAGACCCTCTGCATATATGTTATAGCTTCCTAGTTAGTGTGGGAGGAGTTCAGGGCGAGGGAAGGAAGAATGGAATGATGTAAATGCAGTGCTCGTGTATGAAAATCTCAAAAGAATAAAGATCCTTTCAAAAGTGAAAGAGGATAAAAGTGCAGAGCTGTTATGCTAATTCATGTAGGCACAGGTGCCAAGCCAGCTTTGGTGTAGGGGTGTGTGTGTGTGTGTGTGTGTGTGTGTGTGTGTGTGTGTGTGTGTGTGTGTGTGTGTGTGTATGTGTGTGCTGAAACCATCTCTGTGTGGTCTTCCCCTGAGTGCCTGTGCCAGGCCTGTGTTGTGTAGGCATGGGGAGTCAGGTGTGTCCTCTGCAGTCCACTTCAGCCCCTAGCTTACATTAAGTTTCTACTTCACAAAACTATATGGCTTAATTCAAAGTATTCTTCCTGTGTGCCAAGTCTCTAAGTGAAGCCCCTTTGACCTCCCTCTCCCTCTCCCTCTTCCTCTCCCTCGCCCTCTCCCCTTACCCCTCCCGCTCCCTTCCTCCTCCTCCCCTTCCTTCTTCTTATTCCTCCCGCTCTCTTCCTCCTCATCCGTCTCCACCTCCGTGTGTGTGTGTGTGTGTGTGTGTGTGTGTGTGTGTGTGTATGTGTGTGTGTGTGTGTGTGTGTGTGCGCGCGCACGCGCGTGCGCGCAAGTCATTTAGCCGGGATTGTCTTGATCAATAGTTGACAATGATCTTGAACTCTCTATGTTCCTAAGAGGAGTCTTTTAAAAAATAGCTTTATTTGATCAGGTTTTCTTCTTGCTGCCCCTATACCCTTCCTTCTGCTGGCTCCAGTTTCTGTATGCAGCTTCTTTTTCAAACCATTACCACCCTCCACACTCCCCCCTGTTTATATAATTATGTCACTGAAAGTACAGTGTGAATTTGCTGAGGCATCTTTTTTTTTTTCTTTTTTCTTATTTATTTATTTTTTTTTTTTTATTAATTTTTTCTTGTTACATCTCAATTTTTATCCCATCCCTTTTATCCTCCCATTCCTCCCCCCCCCCCCCATTTTCCCATTATTCCCCTCCCCTATGACTGTTCCTGAGGGGGATTATCTCCCCCTGTATATTCTCATAGGGTATCAAGTCTCTTCTTGGCTACCTGCTGTCCTTCCTCTGAGTGCCACCAGGTCTCCCCCTCCAGGGGACATGGTCAAAAGTGAGGCACCATAGTACATGAGAAAGTCATATCACACTCTCCACTCAACTGTGGAGAATATTCTGACCATTGGCTAGATCTGGGAAGGGGTTTAAAGTTTACCTCCTGTATTGACCTTGGCTGGTGCCTTAGTTTGAGCGGGACCTTAAGTAGTGGCCCCAGTCTTCTGCAGTTACACTCATGGGAACTTGGAGCAATGCAACTGCAAATAGGGGTTAAGCCTTCCAGAAGAAACTCTCTCTCTCTCTCTCTCTCTCTCTCTCTCTCTCTCTCTCTCTCTCTCTCTCTCTCTCTCTCTCCTCTTTCTGTCTCTGTCTCTCTCTGTGTGTCTGTCTCTCTCTCCCTGTCTGTCTGTCTGTCTCTCCCTGTCTGTCTGTCTGTCTCTCTGTGTGTCTCTCTGTTCCTCCCTCCCTCCCTCCCCTCCCTCCCTCCTTCTGTTCTGCAATTGAAAGTTTCCTTTCTTTGCTACTGGAACTACCATGAAATCCCATTAGTCTCTCTGTGATGTACTGGCTCTCCAACTCTCCCAAGTTTAAGCATTGCAGAGTCAAGCCATTCCTGCCTGGGCGCCATCTGCCATCTTCTGTGATGAGGATCATTATGTTTAGAGGACCAATTTACTGTGCTATGCTTGTAAAAAATAAAATTGTCTTTACTTGTATGAGTGATAAGGAAGTTACTCCTGTCTTCAATGTACCCTGTCATCTGGCTTGAGATGGACCCTCCCTGCTGCAGTTGGAGTATTCTTAGAGAAAAAAATGCTGACTGTAACAAAATATCTCACTGCCTCGGTTATTCCTACAAGGTAATAGGTTCACAGGATTAAACAGGCCAATTGCTAAGTTCCATTTTGGTATGAAATGCTTGCTTGCTTGGATGGCTGAGGCACCTCCTGAACTTCTCTTTAAAAAGTCAAGCCTTGCTTGCATCCAGGCAGGATGTGAGTTAACTTGTCTCCCCAAAATTAAAACGGTGTGGAGTTTGTCTTTATAATCCTTTGGCTAAGAATCTTGGATCTTACCTAACAAGCTAAGATCTTACCTAGGGAACTCCCTCTGACTTAGTCTTGGCCAGTCTCTTTTTAATAAAAAAAAAAACAAAAAACAAAAAAAACTTCAATTTACTAAAATCAAATTTTGAGTTAGATTGGTGAAACTCTGAATGACCCCAGACCCACAATATTTCTCCACTCAGCATGCTTTCATAGTTAAGTACATAATTTTATGAGATTAAATATCTAAAAATAAGATGTTTTAGTTGCTTCAAAAGAGCTTGGTACTGAATTATATGTTTTTATTTTTTAATTTTTTGATTTGCTGTATTGTGCGTTGGTTGGGAAACTGACTATTTGTGATTCAAAAGCTTTAGGAAACTCTAGCATTGAAAAGAGGGTGGGTTAAGAGAACTTCACAAGAAGCCATGTGTCACACCAAAAGGCAAGGTATGCCAAGTTAAAAGGAGGATTTAAAGTGGTTATTTTCTTACATGGACATTTGGGGATTTAAATAACAGCCGGTCTATTTGCTATCATTCATACTATATTCCAATTTTCCAGTTAGTGATAAAATTGTCACTAAAATATACTCTGCACTTACTCCTCCAATGATCTGAATTTGGACGTGCTCAAGCTTTTTTCCCTCTTGAGATGAAGAAAGTGGTTGACTCTACACATAAATAAAGGAAGTATCTATTTTCTAACTAAGTAATTATTAATTATTTTTGAGAGTTGTCCTGTTGGAGTACTGTAAACTAAAAATACATTTCAGGATTACCACTTACTTACTTATTTGTGCTTTGCCTCAATGGCTGTAAGAACTGTTCCCTAAAGGTCTCAAAATAAGTACTTGAATAAAAACCTACAGTATAACTATAGCTATAAAGAATATATTTAATTTCAAGTGCTGCTATAAAGAATGTTACAAATGGCATGACAAGGTCCTTTTATTGCCCTGAATTTCATTACACAACCTTCTTAATAGTCCACCTGAGAACTGAGCTCGGCTGACGTCAATCCTTCCTATCAGTTCACTCAGTTAGAGAAGAAGAGTATCTCCTGATATTGTGAAATTTTCTACCAACTTGCACTGTCCTCACGGTGACTTTCTCTGAAATACACTGCTGAACAGAGAGACAGTTTCTGAAGAACACAGAAATATTATCAGCATTAGTGGGATAAACACAAATCTGAAAATGGGCTCCTCCAGCCTCAGGCAAGTTAGGGGGCACACTGAGCTGCATGACTTCTCCTCAGCAAGGTGGCCCACTGGAGACCCATGGGCAGTCTTCACTCAGATATTTGCCATTGCTGACATGGTTAAGCACCAGGAAGTTCTCATTCTCTCTCTCTCTCTCTCTCTCTCTCTCTCTCTCTCTCTCTCTCTCTCTCTCTCTCTCTCTCTCTCTCTCTCTCTGTCTCTCTCTGTCTCTGTCTCTCTCTGTCTCTGTCTCTGTCTCTCTCTGTCTGTCTCTGTCTCTGTCACTCTCTCTTCCGTCTCTCTCTCTTTCTGTGTGTGTCTCTCTCTTTCTCTGTCTCTCTCTCTCTCTCTCCTACATTTCAACATTCCACTACTGCTTTGTTAAAAAAAATTATTGTTACATTTTGCTAAGATTATAATCTGAAAAATACACACAAAAACAGTACAATAACTCCACAGTGCAATTGGTTATTGGGGAGTGCCAACTGCAACAGATTCAAGCATTGAGAGCATTGAGCTTGAAGGGATGTCAGAGGAGAAGTCCATTGTAGCAGAAGAACAGTATCTTGATGAAAGATAATTGTTTGCTGTAGTTCAAAAACCATCAAAAAGACATTCAAAGGAGCACAATAAGGAAAGAAGACTGATACACTGTATACATTGTTTATGTTCCTTTTTATGAATCTCAAGTAGAAAAGCCTAATCAAAGCTAATGATTGCATCACTAATGAGGCCAAAGAAGGACAACACTTTGAAGAAGAAATGTAAAAGGTCAGCATATGAGGAATTATAGATAATTTATAGCTTGACCCATGATGATAATGTTAATACCGATGTTTATGTATTTTCAGGTCTCAGTGGTTTGTTGAAAATTAGCATCACGTCTGTTTTCCAGGACTACAAAGGCTTCAATATAGGTAGGATATATTACAAATAAGAGCTTGTAGCTTGGGTGATATATACTCTGAAGAGAACTCACCACTACACAGCAGAAAGGCTATCTGGTATTATTTGCATGGTACAAAGATAAGAACATGATTGCAATTACGTTTGAAGTAAAGTTTTCTATGACAGCATTCCCAACACGTGGTATTGCGGAAATTGACTGTCCTCGTGTAGGACAATGAGATTGGGACCAGTATCAATCAACCTACATAAAGATCAACTCTGAATACATCAAAGACCTCAACTTGAAATCTGAGCTGCTGAAATTACTCAATAAAAACACTGGATGTCATCTACAATATAAAAGTGCAAGGCAGGACTTTGTGAATAGTATTCCATTTCTCAGGAATTAAGACCAACAATCGACAAATAGGACTTCTCAAAACTTTAAAGCTTCTGTACAACAAAGGAAACAAAGTGAAGAGAAAGCCTGCAGTGGAAGAGAATCTTTACCAGTTATAACTAACAGATTTTTAATATTCAGAATTATTTCTTTTGTTTTATAAAATGCAGACATATTTAGCAATGTCCCATTATGTCATCTGCCTTATCTTTATTTTATCTGTGGCCTCTTAGTGTCTGTATGACATAAACAAAGTACTTTTAGTCAAACAAAAGAAGCAGATGCCAAGTAACTCATGTTTAATATGGAATTAATGTGGCTACTCTAAAATGGTAACATGCTTGTAGCATTGTTAAGATGATAATGCTTCTTGATTACACAGAAAAATATTTTGCTAGCACTGACTTTGACTAAAGTATTCAAAATAAATTATCTCTCAACAATTTTGTATTTCATTCTTATACTTCCCTTTTAAAAATATTTTATAAATTCTTTGAGGATCTGTTACATATTGTTATGATATTCACTCTCCCTATCATGACTCTTGCAAGACTCTCTTCCTCCTCATTACTAATCCAATATTGTGTTACTTGCTTTAATTTTCCTTTCCCTTCCTTTCTTTTCTTTTCGTTTTTCTCTTCTTTTCTTTTGCAAACTCATCAAGACCATTTTTACTTACTCTGCATCTTAACCAACTGTAGGTCTCTGTGTTAATCACCATCAACTGCAATTAGAAGCTTCCCTAATGAGAGATGCATTAATTTGTGTTGATAATGATAAGTCATTACAGGTTGCTTTACTAATATGTCTATTTAGCAGAATATTAGTAATAGGTTCTCTCCTGGGGCTAATAACTTGTGTGGCCATAGGTTATGTCCTCAATAATGGTGCCTGGTATGGGTTTTATCTTATGGGGCAGCATTTAAATCTAATCTGAAAGGAGTTGTTTACTCCCATAATGTTCATGTCACTACTGGACTTGTGGGCACATCTTCCAAAGCCAGTCATTTTTACAGCTTGCAGTGTCCATGGTCCAGTAAGATTGATTACTTTTCTCCTCTCATGTTGTACATTGAATCTTTCAGTACAATGGAAGCTATCCAGTAGAGTGAAGTTTCTGGTATGTGGCAGGTTGATTTCTCTATTTCTATGACTGAATAATGTGGTATCTTCAGAAACAGGGTCTTAGAGTTTAGTCCTGATGGATAACCAAGAACGTTGACAACAGTGTGTAATGTTTGGTTGTGAATGCTGTGTAATGAAGCTCACTGGCTGTGCTAGTCAGTTTCATGCCAATGTGACACAAGGTAGAGTCATTTAGGAAAAGGAAATCCCAACTGAGAAAACAGCCTCAGTAATCTGGCCAGTTGGCAAGCCTGTGGTAAATTTTCTTGATGGGTGATTGATATAGGGAGGCTAAGGTCATTTTGGGCACTGTTATTCATGGACTGGTGGTCCCTGCTGCCTTAAAAGAGCAAGTCATAAGAAACAACCCATAATTATCATTCTTCCGTTGTCTGTATATCAGTTCCTGCCCTGACATCTTTGGATAAAGGACTACAAACTATAACACCAAATAAATGTTTTCCTTTCAAGTTGATTTTAGCCATGATCTTCATCACAATAATAGAAAAGTATTGTCCTTGGCTGCTGCCAAACTATGGCACCAGCCAAGGACAATACAGGCCATAAACTTCAAACCCCTACCCAGATCTAGCCAATGGACAGGACATTCTCCAAAGTTGAGTGGAGAGTGGGGTATGACTTTCACACGTGCTCTGGTGCCTCATATTTGACCACGTCCACTGGATGGGGAGACCTGGTGGCACTCAGAGGAAGGATAGCAGGCTACCAAGAAAAGACTTGATACCCTATGAGCATATAAAGGGGGAGGAAGTCCCCCTCAGTCACAGTCATAGGGGAGGGGAGTAAGGGGAAAATGGGAGGGAGGGAGGAATGGGAGGATACAGGGAGGGGATAACCATTGAGATGTAATAAGGATAAATTAATAAAATAAAATTTAAAAATTTAAAAAAATAATAGAAAAATAACTAAAACATTGATAAACAACTCAAAAATAGGTAACCTACTAGTAGCACTAAGATTGTTAGCCTGTAGTATTCTGTAGGATCATTGCCCTTCCCCTTATAGGGTTACTCCATGTTATCTCTCTGTCTCTGTCTCTCTCTGTCTCTGTCTCTCTCTCTGTCTCTCTCTCTCTCTCTCTCTCTCTCTCTCTCTCTCTCTCTCTCTCTCCCTCCCTCCCTCTCTCCCTCTGTCTCTCTCCACCCACTCTTTATCTCTGTGTCTCCGTCTTTGCCTCTGTCTGTGTCTATGCCTCTCTCTGTCTCTCTCTGTCTTTCTCTCTGTCTCTCTTTCTCTGTTTCTGTCTCTGTCTCTCTCTTTATATATATACATATATGTGTGTGTGTGTGTGTGTGTACATACATGTAATTATATACAACAAAACCCACAGTTAATATTACACTTAAGTGAAGGATGAGTCAAGGGCACCTATTCTCTCTCCATTTATTCAGTATACTGTGTGAAGTCTTAACTTCAACAATGAGACAAGAGGAAGAAATAAAAGAAATGCGAATTTGAAAGGAAGAAGTCAAATAATCCACATTTGCAGATAATAGTCCACCAGAATACTCAAATCTGATAAGCAGTTTCAGCCAATTCTTACGATACAAAATCAATATAGAAGGATCAATAACTTTCCTCCAAACCATTGTCTGAGAAAGATATCAGAAGGTCTTTAGAAATACAAAATACATATGTAAAAAAAAATCTAAGTAAGGTCATTCTATAGTGAAAAATTTGAGAAACCAAAGAAAGAAACTGAAGATACTGTAATATGGGAACATCTCCTGTGCTGTAGACTGATATTGATTAATATTGTATAAATGTCTAAGTGACAAAAATGAGTACAGATTTGGTATAATCAAGATTGCAAGGACATAATTCACAGAACTAGGAAAATTGTAATATTTATATGTAAGCACAAAAAAATCTTCAACAGTCAAAGCAATTCTGCACAGAAAGAACACCTAATCTCAAATTATACTACAGAGCCACAGTAACAAAAAGTTAATGTAATGGCATACAAAAAGAGAAATGTTGAAAAAAAACACTAGAATAAAGACCCAAGAAAAAAAAACTCTCACCTAATTTTTGGTAAAGATGTCAACATATATTAGAGAAAAGACAGCTTCTTCAGTTACTGATTCTGAGAAATATAAGCATCTGACTGCAAGAGAATAGAATTAATAGACTTAAAAATGCATCTCAATTAATCTCATCCATATAGTCCCTCACAGGCATGCTCAGAGGCTTAAGTCCACAGTAAATATTGACCTTGATAATTTTTATCTAGTTACTTTTGAAACCCACACTTGACAAAGTTAAGATATGCCAATAAAGTTTTCATATTTATAAAACATCTTTATTATCTGAGAAACTAATAAGACAATAAAAAGATACTACAAATGAACTATTTACCTTTCTAGTGATACATTTCATCAGAGTATAATTGCAGGCAGCAGTGTTTTATAAGTATAATATATTATATTTTATATTTTCTTTTTTTTCTTTTAAAAATATATTTTATTAATTTATTCATATTACATCTCAATTGTTATCCCATCCCTTGTATCCTCCCATTCTTCCCTCCTTCCCATTTCCCCCTTACTCCCCTCCCCTATGACTGTGACTGAGGGGGACCTCCTCCCCCTGTATATGCTCATAGGGTATCAAGTTCTTAACAGAATCTCTGGAGCATGTTTTGCAGGGATTGTTCCAGACATATAGCTTTCCTCAGGAGTATCCAGAAAGGTAGTGTCTAATATCACAAGCTGCTGTTGAAAATGGAAATGTTCTGCCCATTAAATCTCCATTTGAAATCTCATGTCCTGCAAAGGGGTTCGATGATGAGGAAGAGCATCATGCAGGCCTCTTAGTGAAAAGTCAACAAGTTCAGCAGAATAAAAGCCAGAGTTCTAGCTCCATTCTTTCCTGTTAAATACTTCAGTACGTCTGTTCAGAGGGAGAAAGATGGAGGGGGATGGGGAGGGGGGAGGAGAGAAGAGAGAGGAGAGGGGAAAGGAGAGAAGAGGGAAGGGGATATGGAGAAGGAGAAGGAGGAGAGGGAGAGGAAAAGAGTAGGACCTTCTAGGACAAGAGTGGGACCACTGAGCACTTACTAGGACTTTCTGAGGTGCACCCAAGCCCTTCTGATAAGCACCCTTTCTTCTAAAAATGATACACTTGAGTGATAAATTCTTTTTTTTAATTTTATTAATTAATTCATATTACATCTCGATTGTTAGCCCTTCCCCTGTTTCCTCCCATTCTTCCCTCCCTCCCACTTCTCCCCTTCTCCCCTCCCCTATGTCTGTGATTGAGAGAGACCTCCTACCCCTATATATGCTCTAAGAATATCGAGTCTCTTCTTCGTAACTTGCTATCCTTCCTCTGAGTGCCACCAGGCCTCCCCATCCAGGGGACGTGGTCAGAAAAGGGGTACCAGAGTTCGTGTGAGAGTCAGATCTCACTCTCCACTCAATGGTGGAGAATATCCTTTTCATTGGCTAGGTCTTGGTAGGGGTTCGAAGCTTACTGCCTATATTCTCCTTGGCTGGTGCCTTAGTTTGAGGAGGACCCCAGGACCCAGGTCTGCCTGTTTTAAAGTTCTTCTTATAGGTTTCCAGGACCCTGTGGGTCCTACTATTTCCCCATTCTTTCATGTTACTCTAGCCTAAAGTCTCAATAGGATGTCCTCTCTTCTGACCCACTTTCCTGGTAAGTAAAGTTTTTCATGGGACGTATCCCTTGGACTAGTGTTTTGATATAAGTGAGTATATACCGTTTGTCTCTTTTTGCTTCTGGGTGAACTCACTCATTATGATAATTTCTAGATCAATCCATTTGTCCACAAATTTTGGGAATTCCTTGTTTTTAATAGCTGAGTAGTATTCCATAGTGTGAATGTACCACAGTTTCTTAGTCCATTCTTCTACTGAGGGACATTTAGGCTGTTTCCATGTTCTGGCTATTATGTATAAAGCAGCTATGAATATGGTTGAGCATATGTCCCTGTTGTGTGGTAGGGCATTTTCTGGGTATATTCCAAGGAGTAGGATAGCTGGGTTTTGAGGAAGCCCTATTCCCATTTTTCTAAGAAAATGCCAGATAGCTTTCAAAAGTGGTTGTACTAGTTTGCATTCCCACCAGCAATGAAGGAGTGTTCCTCTCTCTCCACATCCTCACCAACATGTGGTGTCATTTGAGATTTTGATCTTAGCCATTCTGATGGGTGTAAGATGGAATCTCAGTGTCATTTTGATTTGCATTTCTCTGATGATGAATGAAGACAAGCATTTCTTTAAGTGTTTCTTGGCCATTTGATAGTCCTCTGTTGAGAATTCTCTGTTAAGTTCCAAGCTCCATTTCACAATTGGGTTGTTTGGTTTTGTGGTGTTTAATTTCTTGAGTTCTTTATATATTTTGGATATTAAATCTTTGTCAGATGAAGGGTTGGTGAAGATCTTTTCCCAGTCTGTAGGCTGTCGCTTTGTTCTACTGACAGTGTCTCCTGCCTTACAGAAGCTTCTCAGCCTCATGAGGTCCCATTTACTAATTGTTGACATTAAGGCCTGGGCTGTTGGTGTACTGTTCAGGAAGTTGTTTCCTGTGCCTATGTGTCCCAGGCTCTTCCCCACTTTTTCCTCTAACTTAATTAATGTCTCCGGTTTTAAGTTGAGGTCTTTAATCCACTTGGACTTGAGTTTTGTGCATGGTGACAAATAAAGGTCTAATTGCATTTTTCTACATGTAGACATCCAGTTAGACCAGCACCATTCGTTGAAGATGCTATCCTTTTTCCATTGAATAGATTTGGCTTCTTTGTCAAAAATCAAGTGAGCAAATGTGTGTGGATTCATCTCTGGGTCTTCAATGCGAATCCATCGATCCACTGGCCTATTGCTTTGCCAGTACCATGCTCCTTAATTACTGTTGCTCTGTAGTACAGCTTGAGATCAGGTATGGAGATTCCTCTGGAGAATATTTTATTGTATAGGATTGTTTTTGCTATTCTGGGTTTTTTATTTCTCCATATGAATTTGAGAATTGATCTTTCAATATTTTCAATATATTTTGTAGGTATTTTGATAGGGATTGTATTGAATCTGTAAATTGCTTTTGGTAAAATGGCCATTTTTACTATGTTGATTCTCCCGATCCACAATCAAGGTAAATCCCTCCATCTTCTGATGTCATCTTCAATCTCTTTCTTCAGAGGTTTGAAGTTTTTTTTCGAATAAGTCCTTCACTTGCTTGGTTGGAGTTACTCCTAGATATTTTATATTGTTTGTGGCTATCGTGAAGGGAGTAGTTTTCCTAATTTCTTCCTCTGCCTGTTTGTCATTTGTATACAGGAAAGCTACTGATTTTTGAGTTTATTTTGTATCCTGCCAATTTGCTGAAGGTGTTTATCAGCTGTAGGAGTTCTCTGGTGAAATTTTAGGGGTCACTTACATACACTACCATATCATCTGCAAATAGGAATAATTTGACTTCTTCCTTTCCCATTTGGATCCCCTTGATCTCCTTTTGCTGTCTTATTGCTCTGGCTAGAACTTCAAGAACTATATTGAAGAGATATGGGGACAGAGGGCAGCCTTGTCTGGTTCCCAATTTTAGAGGGATTTCCTTGAGTATCTCTCCATTTAATTTAATGTTGGCTGTTGGTTTGCTGTATATAGCCTTTATTATGTTTATATAAGTGCCTTGTATTCCCGATATCTCCAGAACTTTAAACATAAATGGGTGTTGGATTTTGTCAAATGCTTTTTCTGCATCTAAAGAGATGATCATGTGGTTTTTCTCTTTCAGTTTGTTTATATGATGGATTACATTGACGGATTTCCATATGTTAAACTATCCCTGCATGCCGGGAATGAATCCTACCTGGTCATGATGAATGATGTCTTTGATACGCAATTGTATTCGCTTTGCGAGTATTTTGTTGAGTATTTTTGCATCAATGTTCATAAGAGAAATTGGTCTGAAATTCTCTTTTTTTTGTTGGGTCTTTGTGAGATTTAGGTATCAATGTGACTGTGGCCTCATAGAAGGAATTTGGTAATAATCCGTCCATTTCTATCTTTCGGAATAGCTTGAATAATATCGGTATTAGCTCCTCTTTGAAGGACTAGTAGAATTCTGCACTGAAACCATCTGGCCCTGGGCTTTTTTTGGTTGGGAGACTATCAATGGTTGCATCTATTTCTATAGGCAAAATAGGGCTATTTAATTTATTTATCTGGCCTTGGTTCAATTTTGGCAAATGGAATCAGTCGAGAAATTTGTCCATTTCCCTTAAATTTTCGAATTTTGTGGCATAAATGCCTTTAAAGTAGGTTCTTACAATTCTTTGTATTTCTTTGGTGTCTGTTGTTATGTCTCCCTTTTCATTTCTGATTTTGTTAATTTGGATAGTGTTTCTCTGTCTTTTAGTAGATTGGCTAACGGTTTGTCTATCTTGTTAATTTTCTCAAAGAATCAGCTCTTGGTTTTGTTGATTCTTTGGATTGTTCTCTTTGTTTCCAAATTATTGATTTCAGCCCTGAGTTTGATTATTTCTAGGCATCTACTCCTCTTGGGTGTTTCTGCTTCTTTTTTTCCTAGAGCTTCCAGATGTGTTGTTAAGTTGTTTATGTAGGATGATTCCATTTTCTTTTTAAAGGCACTTAGTGCTATGAATTTTCCTCTTAGCACTGCTTTCAATGTGTCCCACAGATTTGGGTATGTTGTTCCATCATTTTCATTGAATGTCAGGAAGTCTTTTATTTCTTCCCTTATTTCTTCCATGACCCATGTGTCATTAAGTAGAAAGTTGTTTAGTTTCCACATGTTAGTATGCTTTTTGTTATTTCTGTTGCTGTTGAAGTCCATCCTTAGACCATGGTGATCTGAAAAGATACAGGGTATTATTTCAATCTTCTTGTATCTGTTAAGGTTTGCTTCGTGACCAACTATGTGATCAATTTTAGAGAACATTCCATGGGGTGCTGAGAAAAAGGTATACTCCTTAGCGTTTGAATGGAAAGTTCTGTAGATATCTGTTAGATTCATTTGATTCATGAAATTGGTTAATGAGGTTATTTCCCAGCTTAGTTTTTGAATCAAAGACCTATCCTTGAGTGAAAGTGGGGTGTTGAAGTCTCCCACTATTAATGTGTGGGTATCGATGAGTGGGGCAAGCTTTGTTAATAACTCTTTTACAAATGTGGGAGCCCTTGTATTCGGAGCATAGATGTTCAAAATTGTGATGTCTTCTTGGTTGACTTTACCTTTGATGAGTACAAAGTGTCCATCCTCATCTCTTTTGATTATTTTTGGTTGAAAGTCTATTTTATTAGATATTAGAATGGCTACCCCAGCTTGTTTCTTGTGACCATTTGCTTAGAATATTTTTCCCCAACCTTTTACTCTGAGGCAGTGTCTGTCCTTGTGGTTGAGGTGTGTTTCTTGAATGCAGAAGAATGTTGGGTCATGTTTATGCATCCACTCCATTAGTCTGTGTCTTTTTATTGGAGAATTGGGACCATTGATGTTGAGAGATATTAATGACCAGTGATTGGTAAGTCCCTTTATTTTTGGTATTTGTAACAGTCAAGATTTTGTGAGGTTGTGATTTTGCAATGGTATAGTTACCTATTTCCTATGTAGTTTTGGTTGTGGTTTGACCAGTTGGGGTGGAGTTTTCCTTCTAGTAACTTCTGTAAAGCCAGATTTGTGGCTAGGTACTGTTTGAATTTGTTTTTGTCATGGAATATCTTGTCTTCTCTGTCAATGGTTATTGATAATTTTGCTGGTTATAGTAGTCTTGCCCGGTATCTGTGTTCTCTTAGGGTTTGCAAAACCTCTGTCCAGGCCCTTCTTGTTTTCATGGTCTCTGTTGAGAAGTCAGGAGTAATTCTGATAGGTTTGCCTTCATATGTTACTCGGCCTTTTTCTCTTGCCGCTTTCAATATTTTTTCCTTGTTCTGTATATTTTGTGTTGTTATTATTATGTGGTGGGAGGATTTTCTTTTCAGATCTATTCTATTTGGTGTTCTATGGGCCTCTTGTATGCTTGTATGCATCTCCTTTTTCAAATTGGGGAAATTTTCTTCCATTATTCGATTAAAGATATTTTCTGGGCTGTGGAGTCAGTTGCCTTCTCTTTCCTCTATCCCTATTATTCTCAAGTTTCGTCTTTTCATGTTGTCTTTTATTTCTTGAATGTTCTGTGTCAGGAACTTTTCAGATTTAGCATTTCCCTGGATGGTTGTTTCCAGTTCTGTGATTGTATCTTCAAGTCCCGATATTCGTTCTTTCATTTCTTGCAATCTGTTAGATAAGGCCACCTCTGAGATGCTTGCTTTCTTCTCTGATGCCTTTTGATCACGTTTTTCTTCTGTGTGTTCCTGTATCATAGCGTCCATTTTTATCTTCGGGTCTTGGACTGTTTTAATGATTTCCTTCATCTGGCTATTTATATTTTTCTGAAATTCTTCAAGTGCCTCTTTATATGACTCTTCTAACTCTTCAGCCCTCTTGTTTGCCTCCTCTTGCATTTGTTTACAGATTTTATTTGTTTCTTCCATTATCATCTTCTTTACTAAGGACTTGAGGTCATTTTCTTGACTATCCATTGCTGTTAGGTTCTCCAGGTTGTTTTTATGGGGAATGTTGGAATCCGGAGATGCCAAACTGTTTTGGTTTTTGTTAGTGTTCTTTCACCGTCCTCTTGTCATTTTGATGGCTCTGATGTTGGAAGGTATTTTGTAGTGATCTTCGCTGGTTGAGAGTGGTTAATTGATGACTGATTATAGGTCAGGTGCTCTTGCCTGTGGGGATCAGGGAGTATTTCAGTGGAACAGGTAGGTGATCCGGTTTCACTCCTGGTGATTTTCCTCTGCACCGTGGGCTCCAGGCTGAGCCAGCCAAAGTAGATATCTGCTTGGACTTTACTGCTATAATTCAGATCAGCAGTTTTGGGACCTAGAATAAGGTCCATACACAAACGTACTGGTTGAGTAGGTTGACCCCAGCTGCCTGTCCTTTCTGTGGCTTTGTAGTCAAGACCCCAGGTAGATCAGATCTTCTGGGGGTGTAGCTGTCTTTTAGCTCTGTCTCTATACCCTGTAGCGGTGTCCAACCTCTCCCAGAACTATATGCCTGGAGGGACCAAGGTCGCTCTTGGTCAGCAATTAGACACTGCATGCAAGACTCACGTTTCGTCTCCCGATAATGTGAGAGTGCCTGCCTTGCTCGGGCCAGGAGCCCCAGCTAGGCTCTCTCGTTTGGGGAGTACAGGGCCAGTGCCTTGTAGCTGGGAGGCTAGGAACACTAGAGTTGCAGAGCTCTGGCGGTCAACCAATGAACCAGATCTTCCCACCAGGCTATGATGCTCCACTAATGCTCTAGGTCAGCAATTAGACACCGCAAACATGACCCACCCACATCTTGTCTCCCGATAATGTGAGAGTGCCTGCCTTGCTCGGCCCAGGATCCCCAGCTAGGCTCTCTCATTCAGGGAGTGCAGGGCCAGTGCCTTGCGGCTGGGTAGGAACAATAGGGTTGCAGAGCTCTGGTGGAAGCCCATGGAACCAGGTCTTCCCGCAGGGCTAAGATGTTCAGCCATGGAAAAAGTCCAAGATGATTTCTCACTGCTGCTGTTTGCAGGCTCAGTCCACTGTGATTGGTGTTAGGTTGGGCCCCGGATAGCCAGGGAGCTGCAGTCCCACTTTAGCTGTCTCTGTTGGGTCCTGCCACCTGTGTTTCCACTCGGCCTAGGCGGGTGACCTCTGCAGTTTGGGGTGGTGTGGAAGGAGGAATTCTAGGGCAGATTCACCCTCTTCACTGAGACTCCTCTGGCTGGAGACTCTGGAAAATTCCCTCCCCAAACAGCGAGTCTACGCTTTATATATAGGCTGCAGTTTATATGTGGATTCTATTCCAGAGTTTGGGGAGTGCGTTTAGCACCTCCGGGATGTTGCTTGACCCAGGGGGGTAGGCCCCCTGTTTGGTCTGCTGCCTTTGGGCCCCACTCACCTACAGTTCTCAAAGTCCAGCAATCTGTTGCTCCACTTATGTCTCTGGTCTCCTCGGAGTAGATCAGATACATGGCTTATTGGTTAGCGCCATCTTGGAATCTTGAGTGATAAATTCTGACTTGTTACCTCTCACTCATTCTCCTAAAGACCAACTTGAAGATTCCTTCATGGCTTGGGCTGAAGAGATGGCTCTGTACTTAAGAGCACTGGTTGCTCGGCCAGAAGACCAGGTTCAGTTTTCAGAACTCAGGTGGCAGTTCCCAAGACTCTGCAATTCCAGAACCAGATGATCCAACACCATCTTATGGTCTAGTTTCATGTAACAGTTCATCATCAAAAGTAGTGAGGACAGGAACTCAAGCAGGACAGGAACTTTAAGGCAGGGGCTGATACGGAGGTCATAGAGGGTACTGCTTACAAGCTTGCTGTTCCTATACTTTACATTTTCTGTATTATGCTTTTTTAAAGATGTATTTATTTATCATATATACACAGTGTTTTACCTGCATGTACATACACCAGAAGAGGGCACCAGCTCTCATTATAGATGGTTGTGAGCTATGATGTGGTTGCTGGGAACTGAACTCAATACCTTTGAAAGAGCAAGCAGCACTCTTAACCTCTGAGCCTTCTCTTCAGCCCCAAAAGTTACTTTTTGTTTGTTTGTTTGTTTGTTTTGAGACAGGGTTTCTATGTGTAGCCTTGGCTGTTCCAGACTCACTTTGTACACCAGGCTGGCCTCGAACTCACAGCAATCTGCCTGCTTCTGTATTATACTTTTGAAATTAATTTATTTATTCACTTTACATCCCAATCATAGCCCCCTCCCTCCTCTTTTCATGTTCTTACCCTCCCTCGCTCATCCCCCATCCCTCTTCCCTGTTCCTCAAAGAAGCTGAGCCCCCTGCCCTACCACACCACCCTAGGTCATCAAGTCACATCAGGACTGAGTATCCTCTTCCCCTGTGGGCTGTCATGCAGCCCTGCCAGGGGAAGTGATGCAAAAACAGGTAACAGAGTCCATGTCAGAGACAGCCCCTGCTTCTCTTACTAAGGACCCACATGAAGCCTGAGCTGCCCATCTAGGTCCAGTCTATGCATAGTACTTGGTTGGTGCTTCAATCTCTGCAATCCATCTGGGTCCTGGTTAGTTGGCTCTGTTTGTCTTCTTGTGAAACTCCTGTCACCTCTAGTTTCTTCTACCCATCCCCCCACTACTCACAAGACTCCTTAAGCTTTGCCTAATGTTTGCCTGTGAGTCTTGGTGTCTGTTTTGAGGCTGGGTGGAGACTCTCAGGGGACAGCTGTGATAGGCTCCACTCTACAGGAATAGCAGAATATCATTAATACTGTCAGGGGTTGGCTCTCTCCCATGGGGTGGGTCTCAGAATGGCCTAGGCATTGGTTGGACATTCCCTCAATCTCTGTCCCATCTTTATCTCTACATGTCTTTTAGGTAGGGTAAATTGTGGGTTGAAGTTCTTGTGGATGAATTGGTGCTGCCCTTCCTCTGCCAGGAGTCTTGTGTAGTTGAGGGCATCTTCTTCGGTCTCCATGACCCCTGCCACTAGGAGTCTCTGCTAAAGTCACCTCTATATCCTCCCAAAGCCTATCTTTTCTTAGGTCTTCAAATTGTCACAGAGAGGCCCTTATCCACGGTTTCTCTTTTCTCTGCAGGTCTTCCTGCCTCTCCTCACCCCAGGTCTTATCTCCATACTCTTTTTCTCCTTGCTCCCTCTCTTACCTGGTTTCCTCTCTTCAACCTCTTTTGCTGTCTATTCTATTTCCCCTTCCATATTAAATGTAGGCAACACTAATTGGTCCAGGTAAACCTTTTTGCTCAGCCTACATGTGCACTCATGGATTGTCCCATCCTGTTCTAAGACAATTCCAGAGATCCAGACTTACATCACACCCTGTGGTAGCAATACTTGGAATGCTGAGGTAGAGTGAGTCCCATGAGTTCAAGGTTAGCCTAGGGTAGGGCCACACATTGTCCCCTTGACTCCTTGTTCCAGAGATAGGCGCAGAGAGAGATGAGAGGGTGGGAAGAGAGGAAGAGATGGAGGGAGGATGAAAGAGATCACATTTCAACCTTAATCAAAATCTATTTGCCACTCATGATATGGATTTTCCTATCTCATAATAAGAGCTTTCTGCCCTTGGTCAGCTTCTGGTCAATACATTATTTCTGTGAATAAAAGGAAAAATTTTATCACTAATCAAGGGAATAGGAGCTTTTGTTTTTAATCAATAGCGTGATTTGATGCTTAATAACTATTTTAATATACAGTAAAACTAGTAGTCTATATAAGAACCCTAAAGATAAGAGATGAGGAGAGAGAGAGTTTGTGTGACATAAAATAGTACGTTTCCATCTGGTTGTTTCAAACATGTTTGATGTTAGCTATCTCTCCCTCATTCCCTCCTCTGCCCTCCCTCTTCTCCCTCTTCCCACTTAAACCTCTTCATTTTCCCCTTTTCTCTTTCATATCACCCATGTTCTCCTATTCTTGTCCCTGAAGATCTTTTCCCCTCTTCAACAATGGCCACTTTATATATTTTTTATTCTATGAAACTTAAAGTTAAACACTAATCGAAATATCCAATGCTAAGATCAACACATCAGTGATAGATTGGAACATTTCTCATTCTGGGTCTGTGTTACCTCACTCAGTATAATTTTCTTCAGTTTCATCCATTTACCTTAGAATTTTATAGTTTCATTTTTCTTTAGATCTGCATAAAATTATACCCTGTATAAGTACAACATTTTAAGTTTTCATTAAGTAATTGATGGCCATCTATGTTGTTTCTGTGCCCTGGATATTGAGAATAGAGCAACACAAAGCAAGGATGAGCACGTGTTTCTGTAGTAGAGAATTGGTATATGTGTCTAGGAAGCATATACATGCATACAGCTGGATAGCACACATCCACTTCTACTTTTTTGAGAATTCTCTACAGTGATTTCTATAGTGCCTGTACCAATTTGCTCTCCTACCAATTGTACATGAGAGTAACCTGCTCCCTACATTCTCAACAGTGTTTGTTGTCTTTCTCTTAAGCTGTGCCAATTTGACTTGGATAAGATAAAATCTCAAATTAGTTTTAATTTTCTTTGCTATGAGAACTAATGATGCTAAATACATTTTAAAATATTTTGCCATTTATGATTCTTTTTATTTATTTATTTATTATTTATTTATTTATTCATTCATTCATTCATTCATTCACTTTACATCCTGGTTGTATCCCCATCCCTCCCCACTTACCAGTCCCACCCTCTTTCCCACTTTCCTATCCTCCTTCCCCTATTCTTCAGAAAAGGGGACCCCCTCCTTTGTATCCTCCCACCTCTTCAAATCACATCAGGACTAAGAGTGTCCTCTTCCCCTGTGGCCTGGCAAGGCAGCCCCACCAGGTAAAACTGATCAAAAGTCTGGCAACATCAATCCACCCATAAAAACTTTGACCAAAATTCACCATATATAATTCTTACAAGCACAAGTCCATCTTTTAATGAGTTTGCTTGTTTTCTTGGTATTTTGCTTTTTGTATGTTGTATATTCTAGCCACTAACCTGTCAGTTATATATTTGTTAAAGATGTTTCCTTTAAGCTTTTCAGTGAATTAACAGTTTTCTTTGCAGTATAAAGGGGGGGTGTTTTTGTTGGTTGATTGGTTGGTTGGTTTGCAGGGGATTATTCTCACTTGTCAAGTTTGGGAAATCAGAGTCTTTTAAAAAAAGTTCTTACCTGAGCAGATGTCTTTAAGTAGGATGCTTCCTCTTTCTTCTAAATGTTTCTGTGCTTTGAATCTAACACTGGTGACTTTTGATCCATTTGTATGCAGAGTGAGAAAGAAAGATCAAGTTGCATTTTTCATAACACAGATATCCAGTTTCTCAGCACCACTGGTTAGTCTATCTTTCTCCAATGTAAGTTCTTGGCCTCTTTGTCAAAACTAAGTAGGCTTTGGGTTTGTGGACTCATATGAGTCCTCAATCTCTTTCATCAATCATTGTGTCTGTTTGATGTTCTTTGTCTTTGACAGTTTTTACAACTGTTGCTCTACAGTGTAACTTGAAATCAAATATGGTAATATCTCTTGCAGTGATCATCGTTCAGCATCGTCTTGGCTATCCTGGATCTCTTCTGCTTTCATATGATTTTTTAGCTTGCTTTTTTAATTTCTACAAAGAGTTGCGCTGAAATATTGATGAAGATTGTATTGAATTTGTAGATTGATTTTGCCAAAACAGCCATGTTTACAGTATTAGTCCTACTGGAGGTCTCTATCTTTTGGTGTCTTCTTTAATTTACTTCTCTCTCCCTCCCTCCCTCCTCCTCTCTCTCTCCCTCTCTCTCTCTCTCTCTCTCTCTCTCTCTCTCTCTCTCTCTCTCTCTCAAAGTTTTCTTAGTGTACAACTTTCATTTCCTTCTTTAGGTTTAATCCTGGGAAGCAGTAGTGCCTACTGTGTATAGGTTTGTTTCATTGATGTAATTCTCTGTCTTAGATATATATGTGGGAAGACTACTGATTTGGGTATGTTAATTTTGTATCTACCACTTCAATTAAAGTGTAATCAGCTCTAAGAGATTTCTGGTACAGTCTTTGTGGTCTCACATGTCATCTATTAATAAAGACACTTTGAGTTCTTCATTTCTTATCCCTTTAATTTTATTCCCTTCTTTTACAGTTTTAGCTAGAACTTTAAGCACTATATTGAATAGTGTTTTCTTTTCCTCCACTATAATGTTATCAGTTTATCATACATAGCCTTTATTATATTGAGATATGCTTCCTCATGACCGGTCTTTCCAGAGTTATCATTAAGGGATGTTGGATTTTGTTCAAAGCCTTTTTTGCATCAAGTGAAATGATCACGTGATTTCTATCATTTAGGCAATGTCTTTGGTAACCTACATTTATTGATTTATAATATAAATAAATCTATTGATGTATAATATAAATAAATATCCCTGAACTCAAACCAGCATGTTAATAATGTGTGATCTTTTGGGTGTGTTCTCAAATTCAGTTTTCAAAAAAAATTTTTTAACTTACATTTATGTATAAAATTAACAGGTTATAAATTTAAATCAAAACCATTGACTAGGCTTAAGTCATTAACAATTCCCTAAAAGCCATAAATCTATTCAGTTATATCAAGAATATATTAAGAATGCTCTGTGTATGTGGTACTGTCCTAGGTACTAGGGGTATGGCAACAAGGGAGACAGACAAGACCTTGCATTCACTCGAGTAGGGAGATGTACACAATATGTAAGTAAAAATATGTGATAAGTACCTTACAGGCAAGTACATATAGAGTCTAAATATAGAATACAGACACACACATATACAATATTTAAATGCTAATAAATTAAAACAGAGGAAATGATGGAGTAACGGGGTATAAGGCCAACACTCATAGAGAGTTAGGGGAGGATTTCTGTTAAATTACATGTGACTGTAGAGCCAGATGACAGGAATAAACCAGCTATCAAAATTACGGAAAACACTATTTCATGGCTCAATGTTAGAGCACTTATCTAATACATATGAACTGTGACTTCATTTTCCAGCACTATCAAAGTATAAAGCAGAAATGATGAAATGTATAAAAGCAATGACAGAAGATTATTAGACAGCCAGGACAGCTAGAATCTAGTATGCAAATATGAGAGATAGGTGAGTTAAAGACAGCAAAATAGAAGTCAAAGTATCACTATTCATAGATGATATGATAGTATACATTAATGACCCCAAGGAACTCTGCACTTGGTAAACACCTTCAGCAATGTGGCTGGATACAAAATCAACTAAAAAAAGTAGTGGTCCTGCTGTATACAAGTGACAAACAGGCTGAGAAAGAAGTTAGGGAAACTACACCCTTCACAATAACCACAAATAATATAAAGTATCTTGCTGTAACTCTAAGCACAAAAGTGGAAAGACTTGTATGAAAAAACCATCAAGTCTCTAAAGAAATAAATTGGAAGAGATATCAAAAGATGGAAAGATTTCCCATGCTCCTGGGTTGGGAGAATCAACGTAGTAAAAATGGCCATCTTACCAAAAGCAATCTATTGACTCAATGCAATCCCTATGAAAAGACCCACACAATTCTTTACAGATCTTTAAAGAGCAATTCTCACCTTCATATGGAAAAAAAAACCAGAATAGCTAAAACAATCCTGTACAATAAAAGGTCTTCTGGAGGAATCTCCATCCCCGATCTCAAGCTGTACTATAGAACAACAGTAATTAAAAGGACATGGAACTGGCATAGAAAGGCTGGTTGATCAATGGACTTGAATCAAAGACCCAGAAATAAACCCTGCTCCTATGGACTCTTGATCTTTGATGAGCATCAGTGAACCTCCTTATGGAAATGGCTTCAAATGTGTCAAACAAGCCACTGGAACACCAGGTCTCCTCCACAACACAATTGTTTCATTCTTTTCCTCGTGAGTGATTGATATCTGAATCTTTCTATTTTGTGTATAACCTTTACTTGAAGTCAGCAATCAGCGACTATAAAAGCTTCCAAAACACTGTTCCTGGAGAGGCCTTCCCAAGGCCCTTTTACTGTAGTTACACCAACCTTCACTAAATGAACTCAGAGATAATCTTTCCTTGAAAGAGCCGAAGTAGTTATTCTATAAAAACTTCTAATGTATAATCCCCTCATGGGAATGGTACAGGGAATTGAATCTGGACTTGAATTTCTAATGTTTAGTTAGCTTTCAGAACACTGATTTCTTTTTCAGTTTTTTTTACACATAAATACAATACATTACATACAGCAAGAGGTACCATGAACAATCAGAATTATATAAATGTTACATTCAGAGTGTTCTGGTTATTTGTATTTGGCAACCTTCAAGATTTGGCACAGATGAAGAACATTAGCAAGTATTTGTGATTAAGGATGTGAAGTAACTTGATAGAAGTTATTAGAAACAATGGCATGGGATTGGAGCAGGTATCCCATACCTGCCCCACTATGGGAGGTAGTTTAGAGGATTAATGTCTACCCTGACCCAGGTTAACTAAGGCTATTTAAAAATATAACAGGTGTCAGTGTCTTGATTGATTGCTAGTGGGTTATACTAAAGTAATAATAATTATAGGCCTGATAATAAACATTATTAGGCCCTATTGATAAATAAAAACAACAGGCCAGGACCCAGAGGCTGGATAGCCTAGAGACCTAGGATAGAACCAAACATGACCAGAAAAAAAAGTCAATGAAATGGTTCCTATAAATACTCAGCTATACTTGTAGATTAGTGTCTAGCCCAATTGTGATCAGAGGATGACAATTCTTAGTGACATTAGCTGTGCCTAGGATGCTGCCAATGCTGTATTTGCAGGAGGAAAGATAACAGGAGATAAGTTCATGTGACTGGCCACCTGTAACCTTGAGTGATCACTTGTAAGCTTGGGGCTGTATCATATGCTCTTGAGGCAGGCACAGAAAACTTTTTCCCACACCTTCTGTTCTCAGGATGAGATTTTTAAGTCTTAAATGTGAGACTTCCAGGTTTTGAACATGCTCCAATCTCACTAGTCCTATGCCAATTTCTCTATCCACGAGCCTGACAAAACATGAGCTTTATAGTAATCAAATGGTACATAGCAATAAATATAAATAAATAAATAAAATGTACCTGTCTGAAACCAGGCAGGGAAAGATTTGCTTATTAATGTGATTTCGAGGAAATAATCTTTCTAAACCTTAGCTATGGATCTTTCCAAAATTAGGAGACATATTTCATCTCATGATGTTGCTTCTTATCTCATAAACACTTCTAAAATAATATTTATCCCACCTACGCTTGGTGTCACTTTGGTAACTATCACTGGCCTGTAGACCCCTTTAATCATCAGTGTGTTGGGAAAATGCACACATACACATACACAATTTAAAATTTAAATTTAATTTAAAACATCACACCATTTTATCAAATGCTTTCTCTGCATCCAAGGAGATGATCATGTGGTTTTTTATTTTCAGTTTGTTTATATGGTGGATTACATTGATGGATTTCCGTATATTAAACCATCCCTGCATGCCTGGAATGAAGCCTACTTGGTCATGATGAATGATATCTTTGATGTGTTCCTGTATTCGTTTTGCAAGTATTTTATTTAGGGTTAGGAAACTGGGACAGAGGGGAGGGCATCCTATTGGGACTCTAAATGAGAGATGCATGAGAGAATAGCAAAATAAAAGGATACAGAGGGTCCTAGAAATCTACAAGTAGAGCAATATGATAGGCAGATTTGGGCCCAAGGGTCCCGCTCAAACTAAGGCACCAGCCAAGGACAATACAGGAGGTAAACTTTAAACCCCTTCCCAGATCTAGCCAATGGTCAGAATATTCTCCACAGTTGAGTGGAGAGTGTGATATGACTTTCTCACGTACTACGGTGCCTCACATTTGACCATGTCCCCTGGAGGGGGAGACCTGGTGGCACTCAGAGGAAGGACAGCAGGTTACCAAGAAGAGACTTGATACCCTATGAGCATATACAGGGGGACGTAATCCCCCTCAGGAACAGTCATAGGGGAGGGGAATAATGGGAAAATGGGGCGGGGAGGGATGGGAGGATACAAGGGATGGGATAACCATTGAGAAGTAACAAGAATAAATTAATAAAAAAAATTTAAAACATCACATCGTGACTACCTGTTTTGGTGATCTAACTACTCCTAGCTGTGAGTATTCGTATGATGTTGCTAAATATGGGGTTGGATAAGTATGAAGCCCATCAGCCCTGCAGAGCCTGTAAAGTAGAGTCTGCCTGCTTCTAACCAAACCTAATGTACCTAACTAATGCCTCGCTTCAGGTAACGACCAGTTTAGTCTTATGATGTGTGGCTATTGATAAATCATTGTCAGCCTCTCACCAGTCAATGGTGACATTTCCATGTCTCATATTTTCCAGGCAAATGAAAATTATCTCACAAACAGAGGTCATAAAAATAACCACAAGAAATATTAAATTTATATTATCTTGAGTATAAGGGAAATGTCATGCTATCAGAAAAACCCATTGACTTGTTTCCACCATTTAGAAGTTACAAATGTCATCTCAGTATCTTATAAAAAGGACTAAATCAATTGATTGTAACTCAATACAATGATTCATGATATTATTTTAGGAAATTAGAAAGTAACACTTACAGAGCTTACAAAATATCAGGTATATAGGAAGCAATCGATAAAGGATTTTAATGATTACAACTACCTTCTATAGTTTCAAACTCAAAACCGCCCCAATATAAAATAAACAACTCGACAGTAGGACCAGAAAAACTCCCGTGCCCATGTTCATATAACTTGGCTCTTTGCTGAGCTAAAACCTAAAACTAAGGTAACAATATAAACCTAACAAACGCTTAGTAACAATGCTACTAGAACATCATATTCTCACTAAATCTGCCTGAGGGTGTGGCAAATCAGGACCTAAATGTACCAGGAAGTAGGAAACTACAGCATTGAACTCTAAGTGCCCATGTGTAAGAGTCAAAGGCTATGTCTCCCATATGTAGTCCTTCGGTTAGTACCCTTAGAAAGAGAGATGGGGAGGGGTGGAGTCAGGAAGAGAAACTTATACATCTAAGCATGAACAACAAAAAAAAAAACTCTGAAAATAACTGGACAGTGTTTAAAGGGGTTGGAGCAGGGGAGCAAAGATCACGTGATATTCTTGGTCAGCTAGTAATGCTTCCTCTTCTGTACCCCACAACTCTTCACTACATACCAGTTCCCCTCCCCCAAGTGTTTCTTTTCTGTAATATATGGAAGCAAAAAAAAAAAGAGTATTGAAGTAAAAAGTAAATTGTTCCCTGTTCTGTCCTCTAGTCATATCTATTTTGATAACTAATATTAGTGGTTTAATATAAATGCTAGGTATTTGTCCCAAAAGGTACACCATCTCTTTTTGACACTACTGTGTGCCCTGAAGGCTGAACATTGGCCAGCAATAATGAGATTCCTGGTCTTTTAACTCCTGTTTGGGTTTGGCAAGGGGAAGACAAAAAAAAAATTGAGATCAAAAGGAAAATAAACTATAGCTTTGGCTTCCTTTCTACACATCATGGTTTGACAATAGGTTTATTAAAATGTCCCAATTCCTATCCAGTACCCTTCTTCTGTAGCTGCATACATTAATACACAGCATAGTGTTGGCATGGCAACAGACACATAGATCAGTTAAACAGAGAGCCCAGAAATAAAGTAACACATCTCCAGCCAAGACATATATATAAATATCCAAAGACATATACTAAAGAAAGGACCACCTCGTCAACACACCAGAATGGGGAAACTGGGTGTCCACATGTACAACACTAAAACTTGACTCTTATTTCTCCACCTGAAAAAAATTAAGCCAAAATGGATAAAAGACATTAATTTAAAACCTTAAACTGTAAAACTATTATTTTTTTTAAAGAATGAGAGCAAAAATATTATTAAAGGAGCTGACTTAGGGATAGGACACCAAGAAGTACAGAAAACAAGAACAAGAACCAACAAATTGGATTACATCACATTAAAAACAAAAAACAAAAAATAATCCTGCATATCACAGGAGAAAACTAACATTGCAAAGAGACATCCTACAGAATGGACAAAACACTTTGCCAAAGATTCCTCCGACAGAGGATTAATACACAAAATATATAGATTATTCATAAAATCCTAACAAAAGAATAAGAAATTCAAGTAAACAGTTAGTAAATAATCTGACTATATCTCTTAAATGCAAATACCCAATAACATGAAGAAAGCTCAATAATGTTTGCTCCGGGGAAGGCCAAACAAGCATGTAAATGAAATTCTCTTTCATGCCACCTGAATATTATCAAATACACCTATTAACAGATTATAGCAAGAGTGTGAAAAAGAAAAAGTCACTTAAACACTATGGGAATATCAATCAATTCACTCAGTATCAAGAACAGTGTAGAGTTTCCTCAAATGGATAAAAATAGAAATACCATATGTAGCCATTCCATTCCTGGATAGATGTCTGGAGAAAATAAATCACCATACAAGGAGATACCTGCATTCCCATGTTTATTAAGGCACTATCAACAATGGCTAAGTTATTAAATCAGCCTAGATGCACACCAACAATTAAATATATAAAGAAACTATTGCTATCCAGTTGAGACCTGATTGTCTGTGGTCAGACAATGGGAGAGAAGGGACCACCCTAGGCAGAAGTCTAGAGGAAGGGAATTGGGTGGGAATAGGAAGATACAAGTGAGGGGATAACAATCAGGATGTTTAAATAATAATAAATAAAAAGATAATATTGTATCTACATACATAATGTGGTTTATTCAATCATAAATTAGGGAAATCAATGGGACTAAAGACTATTATATTAAGGAAAATAAGCCAGATCCAGAAAAATATATTGTATGATTTTTTTTGTCAAAGGAAGAAAGGAAAAAAGGGAGGAGGAAGAGATAACGAGAGGAAAGGAACAAAGGGAAAAGAAAGGCAGAAGGGAAGGAAGTGAGAGTAAAGAGGAGTAAAGAAAATAAAGTTAGTAAGTAGAGGAGGCCTATGACCAAAAAAAAAAAAAACAGGGAAAGCACTAGAGGAAAAAGAAATGGAGAAAAGAAATTGCAAATCTACAAGTGTTGGTGAAATATATGATAGATGATGATTATGATAAAGATAGATAGATGGATAGATGATAGATAGAATATATATTTATAGATATATATCAATATAGATAGAGATTTTAATGCAGAGATTATATGTGTGTCAGTCTATATTTGTGCATGTATCACATTGAATAACATTAATTTGTACAATATATAATTAAAATTTAAATGGAGTTTTATTAGAATATAGCTAAATTCAGAAATAGAGGCTTTGTGCTATTGAAATGATGTGAGTAGTTAAATGTAGTTTAAAGCAGAGAGTATATACAAGAAAGTGCACGCATTTAAAAAGGATCTGCAGTGACTTGAAATTCCACTGTAGACAGTTATGTCAGCTACCCTTAAATGTTTCTTCTCTATCACAAAAAGTAAATGGAATTGTTCTTTCATATGTGTGTGTACCCATGGATTTCTCCATCTATACTTTAAATGGTTTACCAAAATTTATTGAGGTCTCTGACATTAGATTGTAAACAGAGCAAATTAAGGGCCTTCTGCCAAATTTCCTTTATATACACCCTAAGCAATAATTCTCAAAGACAGCTGATGGGGTCATGGATGGTTCTCACTTGTCTAAAAGCAGAAGATTTACACTTGACATAATCATAGACAGTGTCACCAATGGGAGGTATATGGCTACTGAATTCTGCAGAAAGGAGCTCTCTCTCTCTCTTTCTTTCTTTCTTTCTTTCTCTCTCTCTCTCTCTCTCTCTCTCTCTCTCTCTCTCTCTCTTTTACACACACACACACACACACACACATACACACACACACACACAAACTCACACAGACACAGGAAGGGGAGTGTGGTAATTTCTGAAATAGCAGAAAAAAATTTAAAGGTATGCAGAATAGCGAATCTGTAGAAAAATTTCCTATGGCACATCTCTGGGCTAAATGGTTGTACCTTACCATCATAGTGAGCAATAATGAGAGTGACAGAGAAAAGAAGTTTCTCAAGATGGACTGATGTATTGCACTAAGCAGACAGTTGTCAATATTTATCATGCAACACTAGAAAGTTGGGTCTTCTTGAGGAGAAATTATTTCTGTATTTAATGCAAATAGTGAAAGACAGTCTTGAAAGTTTATCTATATTGAGTCAAGTATTCACTGCCTCTGTTCAAACAAAACAGAGCCCCACTGTAACTTATGTACACTATGCCTGGGTTAAAGAATTCGAAGATACAGAACAAAGGTTCCCACACTGCTTTGTACATGTATGGTTTACTGTATTGCAGAAACTTCAATCCAGCCAAGTAGGCTCACATGACCTTCTCTGGATAACTAAGTGTTCACAGAAAATAGATGATGTCCTCTCTAGGCAAGTAAGAGTTAGCAGGCTTCCTCTTACTCTCTCTCACTTCTTGCAGTGATTGGGAAGACTTCTGTTCCAGGAGGTCCAGAGCAGAACAACCACCTCACCCACAGAAGACCTTGTCTTCCTGTGCTAATTGATTAAGATGCTGAGGGCAACTTGTTACCGTAACATCAATCTATACCAATGGTCCTCAACCTGTGGGCCACAAGCCCTCTGGAAAACTTCTGTCTCCAAAAATATTTACATTATGAATAATAACAGTATCAAAATTATAGTTATGAAGTAGCAACAAAATAATTTTATGTTTGGGGGTCATCCCAATGTGTGGACCTGTATTAGAGGGTCACAGCGTTAGGAAGGTTGAGGACTACTGACTAGATTATTATCTTGACTGTCTCTTGACTAACAAGTTGTGTGAACAGTTATAGAACTTGTCTATGGAAATAACTTTGTAATTATGAACATAAAGGGAATATAAAGACATACATTTTGCCACCAAAATATGTTATTATATCTGAAGTGCTAAAGAAAATTAAAAGAGAAAAAACACTACAAAAAATTCAAAGTGCTTAGTAAAATAACGTTATCTTTTATATGCAAAAGAATTCAAAAGCCAATAAAAATTGCAAATAGGAAACTATGAAAATAAAGGATGGGAAAGATGCTTGTTGAAACTTGTTTCTTACTGTTAATGATAGCAAAATTCAGCTATTTAAGAGCTTATCCCTGTGGAAAACATCTGGAAATAAGAAATGTAGAATTCTTCATGGACACAGGCATGCATTTTCTGTTCTTCAGTGCTTAGTGTGTTGTTTTCACTCTTAAAGCTCAATGTTGACTCAGTGGGGTAAGTTCAAACCATCATGTTCACTCTCCGAGCATTTAGTGATAAAAATTTACCAAACTATATTTATTTGGTCTCCTCTTCTCCCCACAGAGCCAGCTACAATACTATCTAGAGTTTCAGCATCCATCTCAGGATCAAGAACATCTAGACAGCTTGAAGAAGTCTAACAGCCATAGATCAAGTGTCATGTGATCCATGTTCAGCCCTCATCTACAGGGATTACAAAGTGGATACACATGAAAACCCCTGGTACAGAAAATGGCATTTCTGGGAAATAACGGTAATCCTGCTCATTGTTGGAAAAGGGGACAATAGTCCCATCTCCTTGCCAAAGAATGATTGGTTAGCTAGATAGAAACTCCTGGTTCATCCCTCCTGGAGTTTTGGATCCTTGATCTCCAAAGCTTCTGGCTCAGGCTTTGAGGTGCACTTGGAAATGCCTTCTAGTAGCTACACAGAGTCTGGCTATATTGAAGATAGGTGTGTGTGTGTGTGTGTGTATGTGTGTCTGTGTGTGTGTGTGTGTGTGTCTGTCTGTCTGTCTGTCTGTCTGTGTGTCTGTCTGTGTGTCTGTGTGTGTGTCTGTGTGTGTCTTTGTGTGTCTGTGAGTGAGTGTGTCTGTGTGTGTGTGTGTTTGTACCCTGTGTTTCCTTGAGTTTGTACCCTGTGTTGTAGCCTCACAAAGGCCCTCTAAAAATGATTTTAATGTCTGAGAATTTTGTATTTTCCATTTCATACCCAGTTCTTTGCTTATGTAGGAAAAATCATCATCAGCTCCTAGTTTTAAGTCATATTTTGATGGGAGCTTTGTGACAACTGTGACTTCCAAAAGCAAGAGAAGAGTTAGAGTTGAAATTGGTCAAAATGATTTAAACAATATGAGAAAGTCACAGAAACTCTGACAAACAAGAGCATTCTTCTTACCTTAATTTGTTTCAGTTTTATAAATAAACTTTTTTCCCTTCCAATGAACATTGAAATTAGTTTCATTTCTATAATATTATACAATGGAAACATACTGTTACATTTTTTCCATAAAGCCTATTTCTCTCAAAAAACCAAAGATGTTTCTAAAATTAGTTACCATCACTAAAAACAAATTCATCCCAGCTATATATAAAGGTTTATAATTTTTCCATTTCACAACCAATAAAGCCATTGAGAAAGATTTAAAGGTTTATAATTTTTCCATTTTACAACCAATAAAGCCAGTGAGAAAGAAAAACATCAGAAGCATGATCTTAGGCCAACCTTTCTGTAGAAACCAATGTGATTGCATTCATAAGACATCTATATCTTTTCCAGTGAAATTTTAAAATAACAACTCCAAATTAGCTGTATCTAGGCAACCACATCTCCTATTCTCACAACTATGAACATCCCCAAATACAACTACATGTTTAATTAAAAGTGATAATGAAAGGTGATGGCAAGTGACTTATATGCTCATGATTGCTTCAAGTTCCTTCATAGCCTATTTATGCGTGTCCATTTTTACACTCAACTCACACAATACATACACATTTCAGTTAAAGGGTTTTTTATTGTAATTTATTCACATTACAGCCAGATTATAATCTCCTGGCTCTTATCTTTCTGTTCCCCCTCCCCCCTCAAGTCTATTTCCCTCCCCTAGACCTCTGATGGGTGGGGTTGTCCTCTCCCACTGTCTGACCAGAGCCTATAGATCTCATCTGGACAGTCTGTGTCCCCTTCCTCTATGTTCCCACAGCGCCTCTCTGAAAAGGGGTAGTGATGAAACCCTGGACACAGGACATCTTGTCAGAGGCAGTTCTCTGATCCCCCTGCCCCTTCCACATGTGGTGAATGAGCTGTCCATTGACTACACCCAAATGGGCATAGGACCTCTGCTTGAACTGTCCTTGGTTGATGCATCCACTCATACAGGTCCCCCTGGGTCCAGATATCTCAGTCTTGATAGTCTCCTTGTGGAGCTCATGACACCCCCCTCCCCCTGGCTTTCTATCCCCCAACTTTTCCATACAACTCACATCTCTTTGTCCCGAGTCCGGCTGCAAGTCCCAGTATCTGTCCCCATCCCCCTCTGTGTGATGTCTCTCAGAGGACTTCTATGTTGGTCTAATATCCACTTTCAAATGAGTATATACCATGCATGTCTTTCTGGGTCTGTGTTACCTCACTCATAATGATCTTTTCTAGTTACATCCGTTTGCCTGCAAATTTCAAGATCTCCTCGTTTTTGATAGCTGAATAGTATTCCAAGTGTGCCATAGTTGTTTTTTTCTTTTATCCTTTCTTCGGTTGATGAACATCTAGGTTGTGTCCAGATTCTGACTATTATGAATAAAGCTGCTATGAACATAGATAAGCAAATGTCCTTGTTGTATGGTGGAGCATCTTTCAGGTACATGCCCAAAAGTAGAATAGCTGGGTCTTGAGGTAGCACTTTTTCGATATCAGAGTGTATGTCTTGAGGGAACCAAACTTTAAATTCTTTTTAAAGCATGTGTATATATGTAAATGTAAGTGACTAACCTTTCAAAGCACTGTTTCAACAAGATACTAAATTCATCACATTGGCTCAAATTTTTCAACTTTTTGGTGGAATCAACAAATTAATTGGCTGTATTTGTGCTATATGGATTGATGGTTTGCACACTAACGTGTTAGGAACACCGTGTTGACTTTTTTAAAGGTTAGTAGGGGTTCTTTAGAGAGACAGAACCAATACAGTGAGTATATATTATACAAGGGGGGTATTAAGATGGCTTAAACAACAGTGGCAAAGTAGTCCAACAAAGGCTATCTGCATGCTGGAGGGGCTGAGAAGCCAGTTAGTACCTAGTTCTCGAAGTCAAAAAACCCAGCAGTTCCAACCTGGTACTAAGTGCCTGGAAAAGTCTTGGAAAGTTGCTGTCCATCATACTCTTTGAACCCAAGAAATCTGGCATCTGATGTCAAAGAGAATGACTATAGCAGCCGAGACTGCCACACTAGCCAATAAAGTAATGTTGCTTTCTTGTCAAACATCTTGATATCTGGCTACCACTAAAAGGTGTTCCCACTCTGGGTGAGGGCCCTCTCCTTTAAATTAATCCTTGCTGAGAGGTGGAAAAATGGATCAGCAGTTTAAGAACACTTCCTACTCTTTCAGAGGACCTGGCTTGAATCATGTCACTCACATGGTAGTTTACAACTATCTGTAAATCCAGAGAATCCAATATCCTCTTCTGGACTCTTTAAGCACCAGGCTTACATGTATCACACAGGCATATATGCAGATAGGCAAACTGCCCATACATGTAAAATAATAAAATAAAATATTCTTTCTGGAAATACCTTACAGACCCAATAAAAGGTGTGTGTTTTTGTTGACTCCAGATCCAATGAAATTGATAATCGAGATTAAGTATAATAAGTTACAACTGTTGAGTACTCGGCTCTAAATAGATGTGTATCATGCCCTGTTCAGGGGTCAGGCGACATAATGGAAGAAGATAAAGAAAGAATGTACCAGCCAGAGGCAGAGGTGGAGTTCTGTGAAGTACTAACTTCCAGGCATGACAGAGGAGCTGCTCTCTTGAATTCACAGTAACTGCTTACCTGAAAATCTGTGAAATGTCAGGTCTGTTCATGGCCTGCTCTGCACATCCCTTAGAATTTATAGACAATTAATGTTTGATGAGGAAGGAGAGATATTTTCTTCAGTGGTATGACCTTTGGTAAGGTGCTCAAGGTCCAGCCGCCCCTCCTGCATATTCCTACAAGCAATGGAACTCATTAGTTCACCAAAAATAAATTTCAAAGACAAACAGAAGAATTGAAAAGTGGAAGTGGAACAACATATGCATTGGATTCCAACTTTTATTTGCATTAAAATATTTTACACTCTTACCAAAAAAAAAAAAAAAAAAAAAAAGCAAAAGAAAGAAAAGAAAGAAAGAAGGAAGGAAGGAAGGAAGGAAGGAAGGAAGGAAGAAAATTTACCACAAAGGGAAAATAAAGAAATCTAATGAATAAAATCAAAGTAGTTTCTCTAAAGTATATGAGCAATGTTGCATTATTTTGTCAAATGGCCACAATACAATACAACCACTTGGTCTTGACAGCAGAGGCACTACCTCAGTGCTGGTGACAACATCAGGTCTTTCTAAGGACTGTGATGTGAATATTTTCTTTCACTTTCACATCAAATTAGGAGATTTTCTGATCATCTTTGCTTTTTCTACCCAGTAGATGAAGCCCTCTGCTGTTTCTTATCTTTACATCATACCCTCCCTGTCTTTGTAATTTTGTCTATATTTTCATAAGGGAAAAGGTTATGTAAGTTCATAAGGAAAATGGCCATGAGACAACCTAATGATTTTGTTTTACCTTTTTAATCCCTCCAAAGACACTTTCTATCTCCAATAACACTCATATGCTGAGGTACTGGTGATTAGGAATTCAACATATTCCTTTTAAGGGGAGACAATTCTATGATAATGCATTCATGTCTATGTTAAACTTTAAACATGTTCACACTGTGCACATAAAACTAACGCCACGTTGTACATTACTTCAGAAACCTGAGCTCCTATTCTGCTTATAATAATCACTAAAGAGTCTGGGTAAAGTTTGATCATCAGTTACCATATGATTATAGAAAAACAATAAACTACATGAACTTCAGTTACCTGAAAATAACTGAAATCACTGAAAATAAAGGCATTCATTTAATTGATTTCCAAGGTTAAACACACATGTTCACACACATGCAAACATGTTACACACACACAGAGGAGGCATGGGGAGGGAAGGAAGGAGAGAGGAAGGGAGAGGAGAGAGTTAGTCTCAACTTAAATATATGGATGTTGTTTTAAGTCAAATATTATAAAAGTATTTGTTGAATTGTTTCGTTTTGTTTTGTTTTGTTTTGCTTTTCTCGACAGAGTTTCTCTGTGTATCCCTGACTATCCTGGACTAACAGAGATACCTGCCTCCCTGAGTTCTGGGATTATAGACACATGTATCATTCCTGGCTTTGTTAGAAATTTTAAAGTTTTTTTTTTAATTCAAAACTGTCAACACCACATCTCAGTCAACTACTATATTGTGCATCATTTCAAAACTACTTTCTACTTGTAGAGGGACAGACATCAACACTCCCTTTCTACAAATGGTGATTATACTATTTCCACACTCAGACACTTCCTAATATGTCATTTCATTTGTGTGTGTGTTTGTGTGTGTGTGTGTAAGCATATATTAAACCATCTGCATTATGTTTCTTTAAAACCCTAAATAATACAATTACCTGAAATGGTATTATTTATCAACAATGTGCACATATACATACACACGTGTGCACACACATGTACACTTACACCCATACATGCATACATGCACACACATACACATATGCACACACATACACATGTGCACATGCACATACATCTATTAATTAGTTAAATAAAGTAAATAAAAACACACTTGCCATGGGTCCTTCTGTGATGGTTAGTGTTGTCTCTTGACAGACTGAAGAATCACCTAGAAGGCAGGTACCTTTGAGTGACTCTACCTGGCTTATGGTTAGCCACTGCTGAGACTCAGTGAGAGATTATCTTGATTACTTTACCTGATGTGAAAAGACCCATCTTAAACTGTGTGCAGACAGTTCCTAGGGCAGAAAATGCTGGCTCTATATAAGACAAAGAAACGGAACTGAATAGCACCTCAATTTATCACACATGTCCTTTCCTGAGCTGCCCACAAAACAAAAATTGTTCAGGCTCTAGACCCAGCTCTACTATTGCCTTTTCACTATTTTTTTGAATGTTAAGTTTTCCAGTATACCTGCCCCGTTAGCTGAATGTACACACTCAAACACAAGTGTGTGTTTGTGCCCAAATCAGTCCTCCCCTGAAGATTTTTGTATTTGTACTATAGAAGGTGTTACCTTCCAAGTTGGTCCTATTCTAATCCTAAAAGGAAAGGCTATGTTTACAATAATACACATTTATCTTTTTTTAAAAGTATCTTTGCATTCTGAAAAAAGCAAACCGAGATATGCAACCTGTCCTGTAGATTTGTTTATTCACTTGCTTGCTTGTTTATTTAAATTTTTGTGTGGTGCTGAGAATCAAACCCAGGACCTTGTGTGTGCTAGGTAAAGCACTCCAGCACTGAGCTATGTGCAGCCATAAAGTACATGTCTTCTTGTCCTTTATTCTCTCTTCCTTGGGAAAAGTACTCTCAAGAGAGGAGCGGTTTAAAGCCAAAGCAATAAAATGCCAACGTCCCTGTCCAATTGCCTTAATAACTGAACTTCTGGATACAAACACTAATGGCATTCAGTACAAAAACGGGAGTTCATCTCTGAAATGCCCTTGGCAGGGTGTCCTTGACAGATCATGATCTCAGTAAATAGAACCCTGGTCTATGAGGCATGGCACCCTAGAGTGTAAAATGGAGGTGTTTGTAATTAAATCTTCCTACCCTGTGAAATGATATGTGTCCTTCACAAGGAGGAGATGTCACCTGCTCCAGCGGGAACAGAAGCACCTGCAGAACTGCCCTTGACTTCCCTCATCTCTCCCTTGTTACTCTCAGTAACTGGTTTTCTTTCTACTACCAAGTAATGAAGTTTGATACTGAGTAAGAGACCGTCTGATTCTTGTGTTAACCCATCACCCAGCTATACTGTTTGCATTAGCCAATAATCTTTCTGCAGCTTCCAATCCCCTAGGAGAGAGTATCCATAAATTTTGTCAGGTGTAATGTTCTTAATCATATTTTCTTCCTTGCTCAAATATCACTACCTGCTACTTGACTCTAGCATGCTTATCCTGAAAAATTAAGCACAGTTTCTGCAGTATGAATAAGGGCAACACTAATGCCTCCTTGGTATATATCAGTACCTGAGCACTTATTCAAAAGTTGTGGTAATGGATTAAACCTGAAAGATTATAATAATAAAGTATAAAAAGATAACAGAGTTAGCTTGAAATGTATCCATTATCTTTACTGGGGAAATCACTTGCTTTACCATAAAAATGTCTGCTTCAAATTAAGGAAAGATTTTAAGAAAGACAAAAAAACTACAACAAATGATGCAAAACTAAACATCAATTTAACCACATATTAAAGAGGAGTTCTAGTGATCATCGGAGACCATAGTGTTCTTCACAATAAAACAGTATAGTGGTTGAAAAGGCAAGTCACAGACTAGAAAATGACATTTGAAAACCATCCTTGAATCATAATTCCAGAGGGATGGGTATGTAGGTGAGTTAAGTGGGTAGGTAAGTAGGTAGGTTGGTAAGTAGGCAGGTAAATAGATAGACAGAAGACAGACATTGAATTTATGCTTACTGGATTGTCAAAAGTTTCAAATTCTTATAATAGCAGGATTTGGAGGAGATATAAAGGAAAAAAGAATACTCAAGTGTTTTGGTGGGAGCATAAATTGGAAATTAATTTTGGATAATTATTTGACTTTATATAATAGAGCAGAATATGCTCTATTACGCTGAGTAAGCACTCTTCTTCTGTTGATATACTCTGAAAAAGATGATGCTGTGGCATAGAAGGTACAAGCGTAGGTGTTTGTTGAAACAAAACAGGAAAGGATTAAAAATAATCCGCCATATTGGTCTTTTGTGGAGCACCTGTCTCCTCATGGTCCTTTTCTCTTTCTCCCAACTTTTCCACAAGACTCCTTAGGCATCACCCAATCTTTGGCTGTGAGTTTCAGCATCTGCTTCAAAGTGCTGCTGGGTGGAGCCTCTTAGAGGATAACTCTGCTAGGCTCCTGTGGGCAAGCATAGCAGAATATCATTAATAATGTCAGGGGTTTGCTCTTTCCCATGGGTTGGGTCTTGGGTTCAGCCAGATATTTCTTGGACAGTCCCTTATTCTCTGCTCTATCTTTATCGCTACACATCTTGTAGGCAGGGTAAATTTTGGGTCAAAGTTTCTGTGGGTGGATTAGTGTTCCCCTCCCTCTACTAGGAGTCTTGTCTCATTAGGGATAGTCCCCTTCAGTCTCTAGGGCCCTTGTGACTGTAATTTTCTCCTAGAGTCCCCCTCATATGCTCCCAGAGGCCTTTTCTGACTTAGGTCTCCAGCTTGTCACAGATATGCTCCCACCCATAGTTTCTCTTTTCTCTACAGGCCTTGTGTCCTCCTTCCCCACTCTCCCCAGGACTTATCACCACCTTCAAAGCTTAGAGTCAATTCACCTGGGCCCAGAGGGCCTTAAAGAGACTGAAGCACCAACCAAGACCAGCCATGGTCTAGAGCTATACCCTCTACACGTATATATGCAATGGGCAGCTTAGCCTCCATGGGGGTCACCCAGAAAGGGGACAGGGCTATCTCTGACATCATTTCAGTTGCATGTCTTTTGATCATTTCACCCTGGTATGGTTGCTTGCCAGGACACTGGGGAAAAGGAAATACATAGTCCTGATGAGACTTGAAGTGATGGGGTGGTTTTGCAGGGAGGGGGTCTCCCCTTTTCTGAGTGCAGGGGAAGGGGGATAGAGGTATGAGGAAGGAATGGAGGGGAGCAACTGTAAGGAGAGGAGGGAGAAGGCTTATGATTGAGAGGTAAAGTGAATAACTAAATTAAATAAAAATAATAATAATTCACTATACATTTTGTTAATGTATACACAAGCACAATATTGATAATACAAAACTTCTCAAGAACAAGAAAGAGACTTCTTTAAAGAATATCTTAGTTTTAAATTTTTAAATACAATATTAATGGGAAGAGGAACATTAATTTGTGATAAATACTTCAGTTAGGTATCATGTAAAACTGAAGGCTCAAGATGCTGTTTGCTAAGATTGTCCCTGGACACAAGGCCACACTGATTCTCCGTGACATCCATTGAAGTCTCATCCACTCCCATGCTTTTAAGCACCACTTTCATGGTGATGGTCACGAACAAGATTTTTCCTTCTCTTTACAGTTAATGAACACACCTGAGGGTCATGTGAGTAAGTCTAAATTTGGTTTTCTCTTCTGTAGATATGTTTTTATTTACTGTATATATTTCTTGTCCATCTGTGTCACCCAAATCAGAAGTTCTTACGTCATCAGTAAACTACTAAACATTACTAAATTGACTTTCTAGTTCTTTGTTAAAATTGCCCTTTATCTTCTGCTTAGTAAACAAGGAAATGTCTGGAAGGAAAATAGCTACATCCACGCCTGTGCATCTGCAGCTGTGTAGACATGAGTGTAGTATACAACAGCTCTCTCTCCTTCACTGACAATTATGTTTACACTCCATCTGTCAGGCTTTGTGAGCATAGTCTGCCCAATGTCATATCATCTTCCTCCTTCACATCTTCACTGGATTCAACCTGTATATGACGAATATCATAGACATTGATTTTCTAGGTTAATTCTTTTCTGTTCTATAAATCCATTTGCCATCCCTTAGTTTATTTTCATAGTAAACCAAGCGTCTTCTTGTTATGTCTGGAATACATTTCTCCATATTTCTTTACTACTAAGAGCTACTTACATTTATCTTCTTGGGAAACTCTTGAATGTGATTTTTTTTCCTACTATAGATCTCTCTACCTGTGTTTGAACCAATAAACTTTTCATATGTTATTTTATATGCTTACATTCCTGTAAGATATAATATCTTAAAATATATAAGCTATATTTCATCTTTATTATATCCCTTTTGTACTTATCATGGGTTGGTAGAAAGTGTATTCTTCACAAATACTGGTTTAAGTGGATTTTGGAGATGGGGGGGCAATT
Organism: Acomys russatus; assembly: GCF_903995435.1. Lineage (NCBI taxonomy): Eukaryota > Metazoa > Chordata > Mammalia > Rodentia > Muridae > Acomys > Acomys russatus. The sequence goes on along the minus strand of NC_067147.1, from coordinate 27,660,743 downwards.
CAAATTATTACTTGAGGAATAGCCTTGACCTGTTTACATAGCCCATTAGTGCCTTCAGCTTAGAATTAATGTTCTGATTTGTCTTCATGTCCTGAGCTATGGAGAGGGAATCATTTCATTGCATTCCAAAGTAGGTGTTTTATCCTTTTGATTGGAAAATTGACTTTCTATTTTAGAAAACAGAGGTCTCCACTGACTAGGACTAAGGATTCTGTGACATTTCCTGTATATAAACCAGTAACTTTCTCTTGGATATAAAATTATAGGATATTAAAATTTGATTACTTCATGCTGACAATTGAGAAGAAACTTTCATTAAATTTCATATTATGTTTTTATGACTATAGAAACTGAGTAAAACTAGAATTAGAAGCATTATGTATTTGAACTGCAAAGAATAACGAGTTTGGAACTAGAATGAAATAAAGTTCAAATCTTTCCCTCTGATTATTACTAATTATATGACTTTGGGAAAGTTATTCAATTTTCTGAGATGAGTTTTCCCATCTGCAAAAGGAAAATTGCAAAGTTAGTCCAAGATAGCTTATAGGCAAATTTTATCATTCACTGTCAAATAATCTGATTTTAAACCAACTCTTATATGGTTAAAAGGGGACATTTGCTATGTTGGAAGGGTGTTCCACTGCTTTTATTATTCATTAAGAGTATTTATAGTACAAAGTATTGAGTCATAGTTATCAGAGGCATTGATTATATTAAGTGAGTACCCAGGAAAATGTAAAACCATATAAGCAGATGCCTAAAGAAACCCAGGTGCAAGCGTCCAGGCATCTTTCCCACTGGAATCAAAAGATAAGCTTCATTCACTCAGCAACTTTAATGTGTGAGATTCATCAAGCTCAGGAATTCATTAGAGATCCAGGCTCTGCTTCAGTAAGGTTGGTGACCAGAGACACACAATGCCTAGAATGAGCCAGATGTTCAGAATTAGCCATGGTCTTCAGATAGTATGTCACACCCATCGTCTGGGAAAGAAACAGGTAAACACTCAAGTTCTTAGACTCCAGTCAAGGGCCAACCCAGCAAATAAGCCAGACCTCCCTAATGATAATTCCATAATATTACACAGATTCTGAGAGTACCACTTAGGGATTGTAAAGCTGATTTTAAATGCTTTATAGAATATATAAGACAGCCATAAAGAAAAAGTAAAAGGATTGGTATTCAAAAGAACTAGGAAGTATGCAAACAACCATGAAAGAAGAGCTGGCACTAAATAGAGAGCCAGCTCCAATATAGAGAGAATATTACAACGTGATTGAACTAGAATTATCTATCAAGTAGAAAATGATGGAATTATCACAAAAATATTTGTGATTTTTTTTTTGCCAAAAATAAGTAAATTTCAGACTATCAAATATTTCTGGAATATAGGACTTATTGCCAGCTTTGAAAAAAAAAGAACCCAGTATCTCTATTCTGAACCAGTTAAAGAGGTAACTGCAACATTTGCCCTACTTGTTTTCCCCTTGCAGCCTAGAAGCCTGAAAGAACAAATATAATGCTGTAGGCAGTTGGCTCAGTGGTAGAACACATGCCTAGCACGCATGAAGTTCTAGGTTCAACCCTAGTCCCACCTACACAGAAAAAGACAGGTTGAGAGGAGGGCTTTCTTGTGGGTGAGGTAACATAAGAACTCTCTATTCTGCTTTGGAGAATCTTACCAATACATAGAAGACTGGAAACTGGATTCTCTAATCACTCCGAATTATGCATAGCTACATTTCATCTGCATTAGAAACATCATCAAGATTCCATATATTAGTTTCATGCAGGAACATTACATATTATTTACAAATTCTGAACTTTTAAAAGTCATCGGTGGAGAGGCTAGACAGATAGCTCAGTAGTTAAGAGCTTCTCTTCCAAAAAAAAAAAATTTCAATTCTCAGCACCCACGTGGTGACTAACAACCATCTGTACTAAGGGGACTGATGTTCTAAGGGGACTGATGCTTGCTCTGTCCTTCATGGCTACCAGGCATGCACATGCTGCACACACGTGCACGCAGGCAAACGCTCATACACATGAAATAATAAATAGGTTTTTTTTAAGTTTTTCAGTAGAGTAAAAATTTGATATTTTTCCATTTTCAAAGTATCCTGTGGATAACTCGGATGAGTTTTCAGCTCCTGCAATGTGAGAGCTTGAAGATTTCCAAGAACAAAATCACCACCACAACACAGAGACTTTACAAATGCTTTCAATGAGCAAATAGAAACTTAATCAAAATAGCATTCTCCTAATAAGTACCTTGGTTAAGTTCACCATGTGTGGTTAAGAGGAGCATGGTTTTGCTAGCAGCTGGGCTTCTATGCCAGGCCTATACCGTCCAGCTCTGCTCGTACTGGGACTCAAATTAGAAGTCACTTTACTACAAGTTTGTAGTTGATACTTTAAGGGGAGTGGAGGAAGCTATGAGTGAGTGAAGCTCTGAGTGAATTAGGGGCAGTTCACACAGCCATGCATATCAAAGGCACTTGCTTCCTACTCAGGGGGAAATGGCAAAAGCATCCTTCTCTCAGTGAGGATCAGAAGGAAATGACAAACCTTCCTCGGAGGTCTAAGTGTGGATGTTGATAGTGTGTTCAGAAAATGTCTACCGCAGTTTACACAATTACACACACACACACACACGCACAGAGAGAGAGAGAGAGAGAGAGAGAGAGAGAGAGAGAGAGAGAGAGAGAGAGAGAGAGAGAGAGAGAGACCGTGTTTACATTCTGAAGACTACTCCGTCCAGAAACTGCTCGTGCCTAGATTAACTAAATCTGTCTCCTTGATCCAGCTGTATACTGTAAAATCCTTCTTTTCCTTGTGTGTGTAATAACCACGCCTCCTTATTTAGCTATATGCAAAAACCCTGCCTCTCTGCTGAAGTCTATATAATAAACACTCCGAGCTTCTTTGGTGCTGAGGTCTCTCAATGAGGGATCCCAGTCCACCTGGCCCCAGCTATTTTTGTGTGTCTGAGTGTTTGTCTTTTCTTCATCCCCTCACAGCTCCCAGTCAGGTCTGTCCCTGAAACCATGCAAGGTCGTGGCAGTACTAAACATAGCTTTGCTACATAACCTATAAATCAATAAGCAGTCCGCTTTCTCAAGCATGAATATTGGTGTGGTTCACCATAGTGTTTTAAGAATCTATCATGAAACCGAAACCCTTCCTTTAAACAAACCAACACAATTAAACTGCCACCTGGCTACAGTTAATTTGCAATCAGAAGGCTGTCATCCCCAGAGCACAGTACTTGAATACTCGGTGACAAAAGATCTCTAAGAATGTTCTGTAAATGTTCGCTTAGATATATTTCATCAAATTCCTCATGAATACTGGCAAAGTTCTCCACAAAAAAGCCCTGTACCTTAACGCATCCCACCCAGAATCCTCCAAAATAAAAAGGCGCAACTACAACATGCTGCGATGATGGTTTATTGCCCAATAAAGTACAAGGTTATAGATTAGTCAATCTGATAAATCCACTGATGGTTTTGTAGTTCTATGATCAGTGTGCAAGAATTTTTATAGCTCAGTAAAACACAAGACAGCTTTACAACCCAAGACTAAGCCTGTGATAAAGGGGGAGGGGAGCATATGCATATTAAAAGAAAATCTTCAAAAGTCACAGAAAGATGTTTCTGCACATTAAAATCACACACACACACACACACACACACACACACACACACACACACACACACCCAGAATCAAATCCACTGCAAAATGCAGGTGGCAAGATTTTCTTTTCAAAGTAGGATACACAAATATACAAAACTGGTATTCATGAGAATGAACCCAAAGGCATGTCTGAGCCTAAACATCATGAGAGAGCAAATCATGAAACAAATCATATAGCACCATGGTAACATCGTGACAGTAGTTGCACTTTGTCATCTTCTGGTTCCTTTACAGTTCAAAATCAGGTCCTATAGTGACTAATTAAGAGACTGAGTTAAGCAGTAAACTGTATTTTCTCCTACTAATCATAATGTATTTAATTGAGAAATGTGAAAGGCTTTAAGGCCTTTAATATGTTTCCTAGATGGAGAGAGGAGAAGGAAGGCCAACAAGAAGAAACAGAAGGATGACGGCCTACAACCTCCTTCTAAAAACGCCCATTAAATTTTAAGGTAATAGTCTTAACACTTACGGCCATTAATTTCCAAATGTATGTGAAAATTTGTAAACTATATTGATATGTTTATGTGTTGGTTGTTGACTATAGTAAACACAAAGAAGTTTAAAATATTGCGTTTATATTTCCATCTTTGTCTTTTCTCTCTCTCCTTTTTTTTTTTTTTTTTTTTTTTTTTTTTTCTGAGAAAACATATTGCTGCGTAGCCCTAGCTGGCCTTGAACTCACTGTGTAACCCAAGCTGGCATTGAACTCATGATCTTCCTGCCTCTGCCTCCTGCCTGCTGGAATTATAGCTGTGCAGCGCCATGCCTGACTGGAAGATGGCATTAAAAAAGAAAAAACAAAAAAACATTCTTTTCAAAATTAGAGTTTTAAAGAAAATGATCAGAATATTATTGATCTGCCTATTCAGTGAAAAGAAAACCTGATGAGATTTTCTTTTATCATCACTTAAAACAAACCTGAGGTAAGAAAGCATTGTGTTTGCACATGTTACTTAGATTATGAAATTTATCTCAATAATTCTCTATTAAAGTAAGTGTCTTTGAAGAGAGAATGCCTTAAGGAAAGTTATTGTATTAAATAATAGAAATTCCCCCAAATGCTTTGTCCATTATACTTTGGGTTATTAATGATAAGCCTACATTCCTCCAAAATAATGCCTTCCAAATGCTTTGTGTTCTTGATAAACTGATTACTCAAAACACTGTAGGCATCGATCTTACCAAATAAAAATAAATGGCGGAGGAGGAGCTGAGAACTCAACATCTGGAGGAAGAATTGTTTGGGAATTTTCCTTCCTGTTAGAAAGTTCAACCTGCCTGCCTTAAGATCACCATTCTGTTAAATTTAGTTAGGATTGCTTTCTTTATTAGATTGCTTATGTGAGCTTATGTGTATATGGGTTTTACTTTAAATTCAGCTTCTGGAAATATCATAAATTAACTTGTCAGAAATGGTTCGAACCAGGAAACTTTGAAGTTATTTATATAACTGCTTTTATAGCTAAGTTTTTTCATACACATGTCCACTAGTCAAAACGTATCATCTGCTCTGCACGGCCTCCGGCACCATGAGGGTGTATGCTACCTCTCTATCTACTTTCTCTCTTCTCCTCATTGGACATCTGGCCACAAGGAGTAAATCTCTCTTTCTCTGCCAATTAACGGACGAATTTAATGTTTCTGAAAATAGTCTCATTCGCTTAGGAACAAAATGGATAATTCTGGCCTTTGCAAGTTCTCATGCCAAGATCGAGTTCATCCATAGCATGAATTCTGACTACTTGTCAATAGTCTCACTGAATGCACTGCTTCTAGGAAATAGGAAACAGAAACACTGATTTTTAACCCTGATGCCTTGCAAACAAGCATCCCCCAAACACAGTAACTAATGCCGCTAGTTCACAAAACAACAAACTCATTTGCTGCCATTTCTGTATGTCTCATGCATCTGGATGATAAATCTAATTTCAAAATTCTCTGCAAGAAAAAAAAATGTAAGGTGGGGTTTGTCCACGCTCTGACTAATTTCGCTGTTAAATCAATACTGTGCTTCCTAATATAGCTGTCATATCATTCTACAAAGTAAAATGATTTCTACATTAAACAGTTTATGCTCATCACTAACACTGTAGCCTTCAATCATAATTTTCATTATTTTGAAAGGCCCTCAAATGAAAACAGAATTAAGTAAGAGTATATAAATTACAGAAAACCAATGCCAATACCGCCATGAGGTATTACTTATATATTTAAAAAACTATATGTATTATTTGTTGCTAAGCTCTTGTCTTTTTCTTAAAAATAATTAAATAGGGGCTGAAGAGATAGTTCAGTGTAAAAACAATGCTGCTTTTGCAGAGGACCTAAACTTAGTTCCCAAAACCCACATGGATTCTTACAACCACTTGTATCTGAGGCCACCAAGTATTCATATGGCACACATACATTCATTCAGGCAAATATTCATATACATAGATTAAAAATAAATATATCTTAAGGAAGACATATCACTAGCTACTGTCTTTCTCTTCCTTTCTCTCTGCCTCTAGAAAGAGAGAGAGATAATACATATATATACATATATAAAGAGAGAGAGGTAGGCATGATAATATTTCAACAACATATACACAATATATGTGTTACATATGTTTTGTGTGTGTGTGTGTGTGTGTGTGTGTGCGTGTGTGTGGTTGTATGGCAGGATTTTGAAAGATGATTCACAGAATTAGAATGTCACTCTTAAGTATTTTTATATTTTATAGCTCTACACTTATTGGCTTTATTCTTTTATTTGTAACTTTATTTTTTATTTATAAGTGAATCTTGGAGTGGTGTTTTAATGGTCTCATACAAACTTACTTGGATTTTAGGTCTGGTTTAATTGTGTGACTTTAGTTGTATTGAAAGAAAAATAGTCTGCTTTCTTACTAATAAAATGAGATGTGTGTCGCTGTTCTCCGCTGCTTCAAAAAGGGCGGGCGTGGCTCATGCTACAGCCTCCGCACTTGAGAGGTAAAAGCAAGAAGAACAAAAGCTCAAGACCAGCTTCATCTACACAGCGAGTTCAGTGTCAGCCTGGCCTACATGAGACAACAAAACACAGGAATGGAGACGTAATAGAGCAGAATACAGTGTTTCAAGTAAGGCACACACATGAAGAGAAACAGACCCCACGCACCCCCTCATGTTCTTCGATGCTGCAGTGCCTTTGAAGTAGAGGAAATGGCTAAAGAGACACAGAAATTTACAGAGCCTTGTCTCTTGTGGTACATGGACTAGGTGAAGTGCTCAGGGTTAGATGACAGGGAACAGGCACAGCTGACACATCCACCAGCAGGTGCACCTGGTAAGGCTGTTGTCGCAGACAAGGCTTTGAGGATGAGGAAAGAATATAGCAGATAGCCCCGGAGAAGAGCTGGGGCTCCTAATCCAGCAGTTCTCAACCTGTGGGTCTCGACCCCTTTGACAAACCTCTAGCCCAAAAATTATGTGCATTATGATTCATAACAGCAGCAAAGTTACAGGTATGAAGTAGCAATGAGAATAATTTTATGATTGGGGTGTCCGCAACATGAGGAACTATATTAAAGGGTTGCAGCATTAAGGAGGCTGTGATGTTCTCCCATGCGTCTCTCATTTAGAGTCCCAATAGGATGCCTTCCCCTCTGTCCCAGTTTCCTGGTAAGTGAAGGCTTTCGTGGGACATGCCCCTTGGGCTAGTATGCAGATATAAGTGAGTATATACCATTTGATTCTTTCTGCTTCTGGGTTAACTCACTCATTATGATCATTTCTAGCTCAATCCATTTATCCACAAATTTCAGGAATTCCTTGTTTTTAACAGCTGAGTAGTATTCCATAGTGTATATGTACCACAGTTTCTTTATCCACTCTTCTACTGAGGGACACTTAGGCTGTTTCCATGTTCTGGCTATTATGAATAAGGCTGCTATGAACATGGTTGAGCAAATTTTCTTGTTGTGTGCTGGAGCATCTTCTGGGTATATTCCAAGGAGTGGAATAGCTGGGTCTTGAGGAAGCCCTATTCCCAGTTTTCTGAGATAGCACCAGATAGATTTCCAAAGTGGCTGTACTAGTTTGCATTCCCACCAGCAATGAAGGAGTGTTCCTCTCTCCCCACATCCTCGCCAGCATGTGGTGTCGCTTGAATTTTTGATCTTAGCCATTCTGATGGGTGTAAGATGGAATCTCAGAGTTGTTTTGATTTGCATTTCCCTGATGACTAAGGAGGTTGAGCATTTCTTTAAGTGTTTCTCAGCCATTTGATACTCCTCTGTTGAGAATTCTCTGTTTAGTTCCAAGCCCCATTTCTCAATTGGGTTATTCGGTTTGGTGGTGTTTAATTTCTTGAGTTCTTTATATATTTTGGATATTAGACCTTTGTCAGATGTAGGGTTGGTGAAGATTTTTTCCCAGTCTGTAGGCTGTCGCTTTGTTCTCTTGACAGTGTCTCCTGCCTTACAGAAGCTTCCCAGGGGTCCCGCTCAAACTAAGGCACCAGCCAAGGACAATACAGGAGGTAAACTTTAAACCCCTTCCCAGATCTAGCCAATGGTCAGAATATTCTCCACAGTTGAGTGGAGAGTGTGATACGACTTTCTCACGTACTCTGGTGCCTCACATTTGACCATGTCCCCTGGAGGGGGAGACCTGGTGGCACTCAGAGGAGGACAGCAAGTAGCCAAGAAGAGACTTGATACCCTATGAGAATATATAGGGGGACGTAATCCCCCTCAAGAACAGTCATAGGGGAGGGGAATAATGGGAAAATGGGGGGGGGAGAGGAATGGGAGGATACAAGGGATGGGATAAACATTGAGATGTAACAAGAATAAATTAATAAAAAAAAATTAAAAAAAAATAAAATAAAAAAATAAAAAATAAAACCAGAAAAAAAAAAAAAAAAAAAAAAGGAGGCTGTGAACCAATGTCTACGCCTTTAGTGGGAATGAAATGGAAGCTCCAAGACTGGAAATTGGGGGGAAGTCAGAATCAGCCTGCAGAACACTGGCATGGGGGCAGGAGTCAAGTGGCTTCACAGATAACAGGAGCCAAAAGAGGAAGAAGACAGTAATAATTCGGGAGAGTGAGGGGTGGGGAAAGAGAGAGAGAATCTGCAGTCTCCTTTGTTGGCTGGTGAAAGCTAAGCCAGAGGGATTATGTGTCTCCTTGCTTTCTTTTTTTTTTTTTTTTTTTTTTTTTTTTTTTTTTTTCTCTCTTTTTTTTTCTATATTGTTAATTTTTATTTTATTTTACTCTTTTCCTCTTATTTAAAATAGATTTTTCTCTCACATAATGTATCCTGCTTATGGCTTCCCCTCCCTGTGCTCCTCCGAGCTCCTCCTCAGCTACCCTCCCACTTGGATTTACTCTCTTTTTGTCTCTCATTAGTAATCAAACAGGCTTCTAAGGGGATATAATTAATATAATATAATATGTCATGCAAAGGATCTGGCCGAGACCCATGTAGGCCTTGAATGCAGCTTCAGTCACTGTCAGTTCATATGAGATTTGGTCATCATCTTTGTCAGGGTTTTATTGCTGTGAAGAGACACCACGACCACAGCAAATCTTATAAAGGAAAACATTGAAATGGGCCAGCATTACATACAGTTCAGAACTTTAGTCTATTATCATCATGGAAGAAACCATGGTGACATGCAGACAAGCATGGTGCAGAAGACTGTGACTTTAGTATTTGAGACCTCAAGGCCCACCCCAAAGTGACAAAGCTTCTCCAACAAAGCCATACCTCCTAATAGTTCCTCTCCCTGTGAGCCAAGCATTCAAACTCACGAGTCCATGGGGGCCATTTCTATTCAAACCACCACAATCATGTTGATTTAGAGGTTCCTGCTTTCTTGGTAGCCTCCATCTCTTAGGGATTTTTCTGCTACCTCTCCCACAGGGTTCCGTAAGTTCTGAGCAGAGTGATTTTATGGAAATATCTCATTTAGGGTCGCGCTCCTCTTCTCTTTCTTTTCCACTTTTATATCCAAAAAGGTAGAAGTTAATGAGATTATATCACTCCCAACTAAGAATGAAAGTATCTCACAAGGTGTTTGTGATGTCCAGCTGAGTGAGAGAAAAAAAAAATCACAGTTCCACAAACTTGTTATCTCCTTACTGTGTCCTCTGAACCCAGCATATGCTCATCTTCTTGAAGGAAATATCGTTGTGTTTTTGTTAACTACAGAGAACTCCAAATTTAGACAGGCGTGTTATCTGTTGGAAAATTTGGTATTTCCAATATTTCACAGCTGCTTTCAGCTTAGGAAGTACTCCCACATATAATAGGGTGTTCAGTGATGTATGTTAAAAGATGAATCTTGCCATGGACAACATTAAGGAATTCAGAACAATTTACCAACAAGCTCTACCTAGCAGTTATCTCTTCTCAAGTTTTCTCATAAAAATGAAAGTGCAAATCCATCACTGTCAGTTATTTAAGGCATCATATTTGAGTTTACTCCTTTACTAACAACTAGTTCATAGATGAGCAAGGAATATTCAGGGATAAAATGGATATATGTAATTTTATCAAGATACCAGCACTCCTACACTAAGGATAAATTTCAAAGCAGCAATCTTGTATCATGGTAATTGCAAGGCCTCTGAGCCTCCCATTGTGTCTCTCCTGTAAATCTTAATATTCATGAAACATAAGCCACTGTCATTCTGATAAAACTGGATTCTTTCCCCATTTTCGTAGTATAGTTATGAATCTGCCAAATTCTGAAAAAAATCATGTCATTGCTACTAAAGCATTCTTCCTGATGTGTGTGGAATCTCACTGTGACCCATTCTTGGGCTCCTGCATGGCAGTAACAAGGTTATGCTAGGAAACGTCTTCAATGTTTGCTTCCTCCCCAGATTTTTGTATTGATATTCTAATCCCTAGTGTGCTTGCTTTAGAGGGTGTGATTTTGGAATGCAATTAACTCATAAAGGCAGAGCCTTCATGGCTAGAATTAGTGCCCATATAAAAGACACCTTAAATCTGCAGGTAGCATAACCTTGGACTTCTCAGATTCTCTACTATGAGAAATAAATTTCTGCTCTTTGTAAGTCACCGAGTCTATACTGCTTTGTTACAGCAATCTAAATGGAATAAGACCTGCTGTATCTGCCCTTGGATTTTTAAGTGCTTGAAAAAAATGTCCAAAATAACTTTGTCTTTTACTGAAATCTACTAAAAAATGAATAATGAAGACACACCCGCACGCACATTATAACAAGACTCTCATTACATTCCACAGTAACACTTAAATAGGGAAAATAAGTATGTGTCTCTAAAAAATGTGTGTAATGAGTATTAAACACAACCAGTAAGTAAAGAGGACAGGATTTGATATACAATCACATTTTAGATACCATCATTCTGCCAGTGTCCACTCCAGAAACACTGAATGGATGAAGCCACAGTGGTACCTTTACAAAGGGGCCACTCTGATAAAGTGACAATATGTCCTGCCTACCTGAATGGCTCATTGTGCTAAGTGTTCGTAATGTTTCTCAAGACAGGTATTGGATGGGAGCTTTTGACCTTCAGGACAGCAGCCTTGAAACTGTGTCATAAATTTGGCTTTTCTACTTTACCTCTCACTTCCCTATCCCTCTAGGGTTGTCTCCCTAAACTTATCTTCTACAATCCACCTGCAGCTCATCCCTAGTCTGAGATTTTGCTTTTAGGGAAATACATGCAGATATAGTCATGTGTGTATTGCCAGGTCCAGCTGCTTCCCAAGGAGGCTGATCCCAAAAGAATCATATTGACTTAAGGATAACTTTAACGCTCAGACTTCTGAACGTTGTTTGGTTATTTGTCGCAGAAACACAATAATCTGTAGCTGAAATCAATTTCAATGAGAAGAATGTTGAGTTGGCAGAGTAGTGGCCTGTAAATGTCCTAACTGACATTAGAGCTTTCTGTCACACATTTTGGCCCCAGGTTCCTCATCTACAAGGACAGAAGACTACAGTCTACAAACTTCTTCATCCCTAGAACCTAAATTCACTTACAGTCTCTTCACTAAGGAAGGGATGCTGAATAAGGCCATCAGGATAACCTCAATTAACCCAAACTGGAATGTCAAGGTGATTGGCTTGGCCCTTTAAGACAAGTGTAATGACTCATTGTCCACATGCCATGACAACAGGACCTTTACCTAATTAGTAAGGACTTAAGGAGACTTTACTTTGTCATCCACTGTATGTTATTCCTACTGACATCACTTAAGAGAATTTCTTTCCAGAGCTATAAAGAAACACCACTATGACATGATATACTGATGGCATTCATGAGAAGAATCTAAATTTAGTAGGCAGTATATTTTGCCTGTACAGGAAATTTTTACTGATTATTGAGATGACAAAATGAATACTGAAAGGAACTATTCTTCCTATAACCTCTGCATTTTAAGCACTGTTGCCTCTGGGAATTCTGAACCAACTCATATTTGGATAGAAAGAAAGTGGCTGAGGAAGAATCATTAACCTTATTGTCACTGTCTCCCAGCATCTCTCCAGCATGTCACAAGCAAGCAGGAAGTTCCATCTACCTTGAGTATGCCTTGTTCCCAGAGGTCACAGCGATGGTGGACTAGACACACTACAGTCATTTCTTTTTAGTCCCCTGTTTCCAAGGTAAACCTGAAAAATACATTAAATCTACTGAATGTTTTCTTCAAGGAGGCCAAATATAAATAGAAAAAGCACTATGAATGTAAAATTTATATAATTCCTGATTGTTCTGTGGGTTTTCTTGCTGCAGGTAGTTTATTGTATATATGTATAATAATATAAATGTATACATAAAAAGAAAAATACTTAATAAAAAAAAGAAACGAACCTACTGATTGTTACATATGATGAGAGGGTTTTTTTTTCCATTCTGAAATCTGGTCCTCTCACATTATTTCTGTAGCATACGTATGATTTTTTTCATTTGAATTAAACTCCTGAAATGACCGTTACAAGGAGTTTTCTCCTGTTCCAAATTCATGTAGCTAACTATGTGCCATGCATCTCCACCAAGGGACTTCAAGTACCCAGACACCCCTGTTGTAACATGCCCTAGAGGCTTAAGCAGTTACAACCTCACCTTTCCTTTTCTTCTCATCTTCTTTATCTTGCATCAGTTTCTCTACTAAAAAGGGATATTTCTTCCCATAAATTCTTTAAAAACTTCAGAATACCTCTGTATCTTCCTTTTCATTATTCATCTTAATATACTTGATCTATTATAACAAAAGAACAAATATTATTTGGCTCCAGCCAGTGGGAGGGCAGTAAACTTAATGTCAGAGCGTAGGCAAGTCATGTCCTATTTAGGAAGAGAAAATCAGTTGACTGGTCCTCTTCCTGTAAAAGCAGTAATCTGAGTGTAGGCTTTCCCTAGGTTTATTTTCACTTCTTAAAAAAAAAAAAATAGCCAGCAAAAAAGCAACTTAGGGGAAACGCATTTATTTTAGCTCAAACTTGCAGGTTGTGGTCCATCACTGCAGAGAAGCTAGGGTGGGAATTGGAAGCAGCTACTTACATCGCATCCACAGTCAAGAGCAGGGAAGAATAATTCATGCAAGTCTGCCTGCTGCTTGAGTAGCTTTTCCTACTCTTATATAATCTAGGGTCCCAAACAAGGGGATGGTGCCACCCACGTTGCAGCTAGGCTTTCCCACATCCATTAGGCAATCAGGACAAGCCCACAAACACACAGCCATGGGTTACTCTGTGCAGACAGTCCCTCACTGAGACTCTCTTCCCAGGCGATTCTAGATTCTGTCAAATTGGCAATATAATTAACCATCACAGGAGTACTGTCCCCATGACGTCACTCACCTCAGCCTAACCTACAGTAACCATTCCAGAGAGCCTCATACTAAGGGCTAGAACTTAAACCTAGGACACAGAGGCAATATCTTTATCCTGTAACGTCCTAGCCCTGAGCCCCCAACATTTATATTCTTTTTGTGTGCAAAACACTACATTTCATCCCAACTTAATATGAAATTTTAACTCATACCAGCATCAACTCAAACATTAAGACTCAAAGAGCATGTGTAATATGATTCAAATCAAATATGAATAAGATTTGAAGTAAAATTCATCGGGAGATGAACATGCATCATAGCTGTGAACCTGCCAAGCTATACTAACTTTTTAAATACAATGGTGAACTGGGCTTAGAATGCACATTTCCTTCCAAAAAAGGAAAAAGTCATAAGGAAGAAAGGGACAACAGGTACTTAGCAAGTCTAAAACCTAGCAAGGGGAATACTATTTGACTTAAAATTCAAGAATAATTCTTTTTAGTTTGATTCTTTGCCATCTACTAGCATGAAAGCCCACCTTCAAAATATACCTTCAAGCATTTGTCCAACTTCTGTATCTGCTGGTAAAGATAGCAACACCCCAAGCTTAGAATGGCTGCCATCCCACCTGTTGAAGTGCAGGCACTGCCCATCATCCAAAAACAGCCCTCATGGTCTTAGAATGGAATTCAGGGACACTCTCTGTCTTGATAAATTTTGCATGTTTATATCCAGATATCTCAGTGATCTAGCCTTATAGTGTCTAAAATGCCTGGGGTCCTCTTTCTTTCATCCCACATGATCCATTCTGTTTAACCTAGCAATGCTTCTGCTAGGCTGGGTTATTCACTGAAATATGTTCAACTAAACTAATTTTTAGTGGTTGCTTGGCCACACCCAGGATGTTATCTTTAGAACAAGCATTGGGTTTTATGATAGGGATACAAGAGGCCTGTCCGAGATTTAAGTATTGGGGGTTTTGTTTTGTTTTGTTTTGTATGTTTCCTTGTTTGTTAGTTTAGTTTTACATGGAGGATGGTTTTTACTTAGCAATTTCTTCATCTATTCCACTCTCTCCTCTCATGGTTTGTCTTTTTTTTAATTCACTTTACATAGTCCCTTTCCCCCTACCCTCCTAACCCTATCTCCCTCTCTTTTCCCCCTATTTATCCTCCGCTCCTCTTCAGAAAAGGGGAGCCCCCACCACCAACCCAACTAAGCTCATCACGTTGCATCTGGACTGAGTTCATCCTCTTTCACTGAGACCTATCGAGGCATCCCCACCAGGGGAACCTGATCTAAAAGCAGGCAATGGAGTCCATGTCTGAGACAGAACCTGCTCCCTTACTGGGGAGGGAACCCACATGAAGACTAAGCTGCCTATCAGCTCCACATGTGTAGAGGATCTAGGACCAGTCCATGCATGGTCCTTAGTTGGTGCTTCAGTCTCCATAGGTCCCCCTTGAGCCCAGGTAGTTTTAGCTTTCTAATCTCATTTGCATTTTGAAGGAAGCTAGATGTTCTTTCAGTACTTTATTTAGAAGCCTCTGCAGCTAAATATCCAGTTCTACTGCTCACAGACATCATAAAATGATAGAAAATTCCCTGATGCTATAACAAGGATTGCCTAGCTTCCAGTGTCTAATAATCTGCTCACTTCTGACTCATCATCAGATGGTCCCTGCTTCCATAATGCTACCAACATCCCGCCCATGCTTAGTGCTCTGTTCTCTAACAGGACAGCACCTCCTCTATAAAGCCAGCATCATCCCTTGTCATAACCCCTTCATGGTGATTTTAGCTTTTGATAGAATGCACTTGAAATTTTTCTTGTAGCCTCAACTTCTTACTAAGCTCCAAAATGACTTCCATAGTTTCAGGTATTGGTCATCAAACCACCCTACTTCTTGCTATCAAATTTTTTATTATTCAGGATTCCAGTGATAAATTGACTAACCAACTATATATAGGTTAGATAAATCATAGCATTAGGAATAGATTTTAAGGGCTTTGCCCATGTAAAAGTCCCATGCCTAGGAAGATAACAAGAAGTCTAGCCTGAGACTAAAAGTAAAAAAAAAAAAAAAAAAGAAATAGGAAAGCTAATAATGTGAGTTCCAGTCCATGACAGAAAGGCCAGTGTCACAAGCTAACAATAGTCATGTGTAAGGAGAAAGTTTTTTTCTTTGTTGACTTTTGGTAGATTGGATGAAGACTGCCTTTACGTGGAAGAGCCATTGACTTCCCTATCTACTAATTGAAATATTAATGTCATTCAAAAAATGCCCTCATGAAAACACACACACACACACACACACACACACACACACACACACACACACATGTTTTTAATCAAATAAATGGGCAAAAAATCAACTATCAACATTATCTATGAAAAGGAAAAACATCAAGTTCAAATTTTTACGATTTATTGCCTAGACAAAAGTGTTACATTTGGCTTCTTGTGCTCACAATCATGACTTCACCAGGCATCTGTTTAAATAAAAACTGATTCCTAACACCTCCAACACAAAATCTATATAGTTTTATGCTCAATAAATCTACTATCTCCCACCTCCTCCTTGATTAACTGAATTATTAGTTTTTGACTATTAATTTTACATGTTTGTATAGTTTCATGTATTCTCTTTTCTGTTTTAATAGAAGAATGCTTGTGAAGATTCAGGCACTCGCTTATTCTTTCCTAAGTAAATCCTAAAGTTATTTTTAACTATCCATATAAAATTATAATAAAAACCATTTAAGTAGAATGATGAGAAGGAAAAAGACTCATGCATTTCATACTTTCTGAATTCTCACCTTAAGCTCTGTAGCCCTTTAAGATTGCCTAAAGACCAAGGAACAAGGTACCTCCTGTGATCACTTACCCAGCAGATGGCAAGAGTGCTTTGAAGTATTTCCTTGAGGATTCTAGACTTTCTGTTAAGATACAATATTTTTAACAACTCTTAGTAGATGAAATAAAGTTTTAGACTTTATCTTGTCTTTGAAATTAAGGTCACCAAGCATATGAAAATGCTCACATCTATGAAATTTGCTATCTTTAGTACTCATTTTCTGAGGAGGAAGATTACCTCTCAATTAGAAGAATGAAGCCATTACATTTTCTAGGTGAGAGAAAATGTAAAAAGTGTTGAAAGGGAAATTCTTCTATCCTCACAGGTGTTCCTCAAAATAAGAATTCACACTTATTATACCTATATGTGTTAAGTAGAAAAACCATGAGACCCTACTGGGAAATTTTCAAATAGCAGAATAGTAAATTATCTAATGTTTATTATAAACAATTTTGTCTGTTACATAACAGAGCAAAGTTGTGTCTACTTGTTTGAAAGAATTGTTTTTCTTATTAAGAATTCTAACACTTCAAGATAGGCATAATAATATATACCTGGATACAAACAAAGTACTTGGAAGTGTAGAGAGAAGGATTGTAAGTTTGAGGCCATCTTAGGCTATTTAGTGAAATACTGTATCTAAAATATGTCATCTCTAGAAATTGCCAATTCTCAAGTAATTGCTACAGCAGTAAGTATGACTTAGTAGAATTTCCAAACAAAGAATTCAAGAGAATTATTGTAAACACATCAAAGAACTAAAAGAAAATATGAGTGTACTCAAAGAATTGAGTGAAATACAAAAGTTAATTCAAGAAATGTATATGTAAAAAGTAAAAAATATTTAATAAAAAAGAATATGTTTAATTTTATAAAAACATATTCCTATAAAATGAATATTAATTACATAGTCAATTAAGAAAATGAAAACAAAACCACAATTCAATAACAATATATAATTGCTAAAGAAAAGTCAAAGCACAATAATGCTGTGAATGAAAAATTCAATAAGCCAAATTAAAAGCTCATTGTGAACATCTGCATTACAATGAAGCATGCAGAAATCAAAGTATCAAGGTTGGAAGACAAGGCATAATTTAATCACTCAATAAAAGTTAATGAAAATTAAAATATATATTAATGGGACATTGAGAGCTTTGGTAAATCATAAAAAGATAAAAATCTGTAAGTTATGGGCAAATAAGATAAGAATAATATCATATCAAAGAATATTGGACTTTGGGCTAGAAGAGTCATTGAGTGTTGAGAGCTCAGTGGGATGCTATATAATATTACAGAAATATTTTCAGTGAAATCAAACAAGAAAATTTCTCTAATAAGGAGAAAAAGATACCCACCTAGGTTCGAGTGTCCCAGTGAATATCAAATAGAAAGGACCAGAAAAGAAACCCTCAACATATTATACGTTAAACACAAAAAACACAGACTAATCAAGAATATTGAAAGCAGAAAGGGATAATGACCAAGTCATATGTACAAGATCAACAAGATAAAAACTGATTATTTGATAGAAATTTTTAAATACAGAAATGCCTGTAAAGATATAGTTCAAATTCTAAAAGACCTCAATGGTCAGCCCAAACTATTATACCCAGAAAAATTATCTCCTGTAGGTTAAGGAGAAATATAAATTTTCCATGATAAAAAGACTAAAGCAATTTATGGTTATGAATCCAGCTTCATGAAGGATGCCAGAAGAAAAACTTCAGACTGAAGAGTTTGATTAGAACATCCAAGATACAAAAAGGGAAATATAAATATATAACCAGGACAGTCAGTTAAAGTGGGTTGTTTAGCAATGTTAGCATTGTATCAAACTATTTTATAAATAACTATGTTTATACTCATAAACAAATGTTTCTCTTGTACTCATCTTTGCAGTGTGCAGCAGTGAATGAAGACTTGTGAATGCTCACTGGGCTGAGAATGGGTTATAATTGCATGCCCAACCCTAAATAAGACATTTATACTATCAACCTCCTCTAAACCTGAGAAATATTTCAGAAGGTGTGGAAAGAATATCAGATTTGGAAGAGAGAAAAAAAGCTTCCAAATTCCACCTTCTGCACAAGGCACAGCCACTGCAATGAGGGAGTCAACATAGCTATGACTACCTACACTGGGGCTGCCCAAGACTGGCCACGTCAACAGTTGGTATGGATGGGAATGAAACTCATAGGTCCCTACTCCTTGCTGTTGAACTACTATTACTACTGTTGGCTACTGTTAAATTCTGAAAATTGAAAAGTTATTGTTTTCAGCTGTCTACTTACTGATGAGTCCACAAGGCTCCAGTTGACAGTTCCAAAGCTATGACTACAAAGATAGATAGAGCTATATAAACTCAGTGAGTCACAAAACACAGCATCTAAGTAGTACTGTCCTCTTCTTAATCACCATTCATTTCTTAGCTCCAGCTAACCAACATCAATTGTCCTAGTAGCATAAAGGTTTCAGTATTTCTTGTATTTTATTAGTCACAGCTGATTCTGAAGCCTCGGCTAACCAGGACTACAGAATCTTAAATCAAAATAGCAAATATCCCTGATAGAGTCTTTAATCTTCCCTCTGAAACTCCACAAGGCAGGCCTCTATCGTCTGCACTGCTTGCAACAAGCTCCTACAGAACATCCCACTGAGTTCTCAACACTCAATGACTCTTCTAGGCCAATGTTCCAAAGTCCTGCCACAATCCTCCCCAGAACATGGTCACATCTGACTTAGTAATACCGCACTATGCTGGTACCAGCTTGTCTTAGTTACGATTCTATTGCTTTGATGAAACATCACGACCAAAATGCAAGTTGGGGAGAAAGGTTATTTGGCTTGAACTTTGATATTGCTGTTCATTATTGAAGGAAGTCAGGACAGGAACTCAGACAGGGCTGTCACCTGATGGCGGAAGCTGATGCAAAAGTCGTGGAGGACTGCTACTTATTGGCTTATATAGCCTATTTCCTTATAGAACATAAGACCGACCATTAGTCCACGGACAGCACCACCCACAATAAGCTGAGCACTTTCCCCCATTGATCACTAATTGAGAAAATGCCTTACAGCTGGATCTCATGGAGGCATTTCCTCCCTGGAGGCATTAGATTCTACCTTACATCAAGCTGACACACAAAACAAGCCAGTAAAGCTCTACCGTCTGATACTAGCATAATAGACTGCCTGCTCTAAACATTTAAAGACAGTAGAGATCTGTGATTCCAACCATCAAGTCTTTGAGTTTCTCACATATGTCCATCTGACTGCCTCTAAATTGTATAATGACCCATCAATATTAGCCAAACATGTCCTCTGGCCTCGCACTTAACTTTTAGCTCTATATTATCCATAATCAATATCCCAAATTCCTCAGCTGGGCAATAATACAAATTAGTAATAAATAACTTACTCTATTGTCTCTACAGGCATTGGCTCACCCCATTCCTATCATAGCATCTTTTAGTCATTTAAATGATGATTGTTCTAATATATTCCTGTCTGTTATAATAGGATCCCAGATCAGTAACAATTAGAGCTTTACCAGCTGACCTGCTACTGTATCCCACAGACTCCATACACAGCAGCTTCTAAGGGGATTCTTCTAAAGCTTCGTCTTAATAGGCAGTGAGTAATGATGTTGAAAGAACATCTAAGACTGATGCAGAGTCCCTAAACAAAGACTGTTTGTGACAGTAATCTCTTGCTTGCTTCTAGTATTCTGGCATGCTCCATTGATGGTGAGGAGGAAAACCACACTGGATCCGATGACACAAAATCTGAGAAACTGCCAAGAACCTGGGTTCTTCTGCAATAGGTTCAAGAGAGATCTCAAAGAGTCAAGAAGCCTATGTGACATCCACCACAGTAGTCACTGCAAAATTTTATTCTATGCTGGCTGTTCTTGCTTATCTGACCCTAGGGCAGGTGTCTAAATGGGCCAGGCCAGAGTAAATTAAGATCTATCACAAGGCAAAGAGCACAAGACCTTTGTAAATATGGTAGACTGCTAGATCTAGCAGCACTTGAAAATCCCAAGCTAATGCTACCAGATATTTCAGTTCCCCAGGAAAGCCTAGATATTCAAATATTTTAATGAGAAGACATAATTAAAATATTGACATAACATTAAATTTTGTGTATTTTTAAACCATTTGAGTCAGAAAAGATGTTAAATTATAATAAAATCAATTATTTATTATAAATAGCAGAGATTTGGATTTGTCTATTTTACTTAAAATAATTGTTGTAAACTCTATTGAATTTATGGTTCCTGACCTTGCAGAAACAAACAAGGAAGAGTGAATTTTTTTTAATTATATTATTTTAAAAACATTTCAAAGAAGAGTCAATGCCAAGTATAAAGTTTAAGTAAACTAAATTCCAGAGAGAAATAAGATATGCCTCAGTAGAAATGACTGAATCTCCCACTGCAAGATACTTGCTGCCTCTAAGCACAGGCTGGCAAAAAGTGTTCATAATCCATGGTAAAGGAAAGCTAGAATAAAATTTAATTCTTCCTACATGTGAATCAGATCTGAAAAAAGATCATATTGTAGAGCCGTTTCTCTATAGACTGGCCCTGTACCTTAGGCCCATGCCATATTTTCTAGTTGAATTGTTAGAATTAGGCTTTAAAAAATGGTGAATGTGGATTTGGTTTTGTTTTAATCTCAATTTTTTGATAGAAAAAAATTTATAATAGTGTGATGTGGCTGTGTACATCTCTATCACAGAACTGGGGAATCAGAAGCAAAAGTACCACGAGGATGAAAGGTACTCAGTCTAGGTTTCACTGCTACGCAGTATCTTGAAGAAAAAAAAAGAAAATAGAGGGGACATGGAAAGAAGAGAAGGGAGAAGAGAAAGGAAAGAGGAGGGGAAAGGAAGGGAGAAGTGGGGGAAGGGAAGAGAAAGAGGTGGGAAACAGAAATCTTGCAGGAGAAAGGATTCTAGAATAAACCCAGGAAAGAACTAACCCTCAAGTCATTGTAAAGCAGAGACTCCGGCAAAGTAACTAAAGCTACACTCTAGTACTAACGTGGCTCAACATCCAATGGGATCCAAGCGGTAAGTCCCTTTTCCAAAGAATTCTCTCTTTGAGAAAAATTAATGCATAATTTTATTTCAGTGGTTCTTCTCTGTACAATGTCCAGCAAGTAATAGTTAGGAAATATCATCTATAATTAAAACATAGTCAACAGAGGTACATTCATGTACATTGCAGATATCAGAATTACAAAAAATAGTCTTTAAAATAACTACTGTAAAAGTATTTCTAAAATTGAGAAAAATGAATAAAATATAAGAAATAGTGAAATTTTTCAATAGACAAGCAGAATATTTTCTAAGATGCTAACTGGTAAAAATTTAATTATCTAAATGGTGTATTCTTGTACTTGACAAAAAAAAAATCATAGGCACAAAGAGACCGACTAGTGAACTTAAACGCAGATGATGGGGACACAATGGAGTGACCTAAAATCAACCACTTGCAGCAAATGAAGTGTCTGCTTCTATCTTGGTACACTTTATTGACTGCAGACAGAGAAGAGATGCATTTTTTTTATCCTGTGGCATTATGCATTATGACTTTGCCAAACTAATCTATGCTACATAGTAAGCAGTGACTATACCCGCCATTGTTACAACCACGACTATCCAGACACAATTGTAATAGATCTGACACCAATTCTGCCATGACCTAATATTTTAGCTCTCTTAACTTGTCCAAACCTACAGCAGACTATCTGGATCAATAGTTTGCAGTGATGGGAAAACAGCTTGTAGACATGAGAAATCTGAATATGTGGGGGATAGTTCCAAATGTACTCTTTATTAAATGGATACCTTGCTGATAAAATGTAATTCTGATATAATTCACACAGTAGTAGCTCAATCCCAATATGTCTGCACTTTTTCAAAGTGTCTATCTCTTTTGTTCTCCCAGCCCCCATCCAATCACGACATACTGAATGATAGGAGTAGAAATGAAAAAAATCTGCGAAATAGGAATAAAAATGAAAAAAAATCAAAATGCTGTGTAACTGAACTCTCAAATGGGTAACAAATATGTTTGTTAGTTGGGTCACAGCTCTTCCATACAGTCAAGATGACGAGTTCCCACAGTCGCTCTCTGCTGACTGATGTTTAGTGAATGCTTCCAACAAATGGTAGTTTGCATGTGCTTTAGACAGAAAAGCTTGTGTGGTAATTATCATTCGCATATCTTTTCTGCAAGCTCAGGAAATACTTAATCTATCATTACTAAAAGCAAGAACAGAAGTGATGCTGAGCAAACTCTTTGTAACAAGTAATGATGCTTATGCAAAGAATTGTCTTTAAGTTCTAAAGGTTGCTAAGAGATACTTATTAAATTTTGAACATCCTTAGATTGTTTTGGTCAACTTTAGACTAATAAAAGTAACATAGAAGAAAATGTGTTTAAAACTTACAAGTATGAATATCCTCAAAAGTATGAAAGGAAAATTATAATTGTTCTCAGCAGTTTTGTTGAAGAAAAAGTTGATAGGATGACCTAAGTAGTAATTTCAAGCATTACAGATGATTAGTTTTCTTTTTAAAATTACGTGTGTCTTTTTCTGACAAATGTGTGCACATATATGTATATGTGTGTCACGTGAGTATAGTGTCCATGGAGATCAGAAGAGGTCATCAGCTATCCTAGAACTAGAGTTACAGGTGCTGGCTTGCGAGTTAGGGATGCTGGGAGTCAAACTCTGATCCTTTGGAAGAACAGCAGGCGCTCTTGCCCACTGAGCCATTTATCCACCCTGACTATTATGTAACATAAAAGTTTCTGTGAAGAATGATTAGCAACACAACTCCAAGAAGAAAAGAACGTGACAGAGAGTCAGGGAGTAGTTACTGCCACTTAATACAGTTTAGCGTCAGATAAAAGATGTCAAAGGGAGCACGTTATCTCTCAGAAATTTCAGGCCAAAATTAATCAAAACTTAAATCAGAAAATATTATTGTCAAAGACTATTTTTTGGACTTTGATTCCATGAAGTATAATAATCATACTAAAGGACGCTGCTACTGAGGCACTATCATTGTTTTCAGCTAATAGACGTTGTTGCTTCAAGGTAATAGCTAAAAACAAAGGACCGCAAGGACACAAGTTTCTGAAAGGTGATGTGTGACATGGCATAAGCTGCCATGGTGTGAAGTCAGAATCATGCTGAGAATGAGAAAGCTTAGCGCCTTGACTGGCACACTCATGAATAAGCTTCATGAATTTTAGAGACAAATGTGACTTTTCTAACATATAGTTGCTTGGAGTCTCCTTCTCTGCTTTCTCTCTTTCTTCACATACCGCCCCACCCCCACCCCCACCCTCACAGAAAAATCTGGAAAAAAAACATTATCCAGTGAACATTGTCATTCACTGTCATCAGTAAGTTTACTCATTTTTATTGAATTCTTGGGGTTTAGGGAGGTTTGAAAAACATCTAGCTATCTTATGGTGGATTTTAATGTCAACTTACCACAAATTAGAACCACCTGGGTAGAGAGCCTCATCTGAAGAACTATCTCAATTGTATAGATTGATGTGAGGAGACTCACAGCTACAGCAGTTCACTTAAAAGTTTCTGGCAGAGGAAAATTACTCCTTTTCCTTCCTTGGCCTCCCCTCTTGCTTGGGACTCTATTACCATTGCTGTTGCTGCTTCTGATTCCTTTGCTGATATCTGAGCCAAGGCTTCTCTTCCATTTTTGACTAAGGACCAGGACATTTCAGGTGTTCGGTGCAATTGCTAAGGAACCGAGCTTTGTGCACTGAGAAACTGCTGGGTTGTAGTCTTCACAGTGAGAGGTGTATTCTGTGGGACTATTCCAACTGGTGAGGCACTCAGGCTTCAAGAACTATTCAACTACTGGGTTCTCAGCCTCTCAGGTGTGACTGAGCTGTTGCGCTCAGTAAATAGTTGTTGCTATTTAATGTAAGCTGAATTAACAGAAACACACACAAACACACACACATCAATTGATCATTAGTTATGTTCCCCTAGACAACCTTGAATAACACAGGCTACATATACCAAATAAATATTTCCCATTCCAACCCAAGCTCTTAAATGGAATGAACTTCCAACTGAAAAGAAATTCTGCATTAATCAAATGTCCAATGCTGTGATAAGCACGTGTGCTAAGTCAACTTGAAAAAGAGAAGGTTCGCCTTGACTAGTGGTTTCAGTTTCCAGCAAGGTTGCTTGTCCCTATTGCTGTAGGGCTATGATGGTAGCACAGTACATCATAGCAGACACCTGTGGAAAAGGATGCCTGCCTCATGATAGGTGAAAGCAAATGGGAAAGAAGGAAAGACGGATTTTCTATACTTTCTTCAAGAGCACAATGCCAACGTCCTAAGTCCCTTGCACTGGGGTCCGTGGTTAGGCCCTCTTCACATCCCTATCACACTTCCAAGGGGTGGAACCAAGCCTTTACACATGAGCCTTTGGGAGATACTAAAATACAAAATGCAGCATCTGCCTACATAAATGCCATTTCTCATTATTTTGCTCAATGAACTATAATACCACATTAAAGTGTTTTGCTTAAGAACGTTAAAATATTCATAAATAATAAGTTTCTTCAAAGGACAGTTTCACAAGTTAAATGAAATTAATGTCTATGAGTTTAATAGAAATTATAATTTACTTTCTTAAATGGTTACTGTGGAGCTAATAACTTATACTTAATTATGTTTGCTGCATTTTAATTGCATATGTTTCATTTAGCATTTTGGCTTTTGTATGTTGTCATTTGTTAAAGAGGATGTTTCAGTTGCACTGAAAACTCACTGAGGGAAATTCCTTGCATGTCAGCCACAGCCAGTCACATGCATACATAGAGTTCTTCAATCAAACAACACGGAGCATTCATTTCAGCCCTGATATTTCACTGTAGAGATGCTAACATTAAACGCCTCCAGTTCTTGTTGGATAGTTTGTAGAAAGTAGACAGTAGAAGCAGAGGCGCACATATTCCAAAAATTCAATCTCCAGCCAGGACAAACCAACTATCAAGCGTCATGGGAGAGATGCTGATTCAACCATAAGGAAAAGAATGGTAGACAGGACCCTGGAAGTCCTACTCTTGCATGCTCACATGTGCACACCGCACACACATAGACAACACCAAACCATACACATACACACACTCAAAAGAGGGAGGCAGGGTGAGGGGAAAGAAAGACAATGCTTTCTTCTTTATAGAATTGCATTTTTGTATATAAAAAAAATACAATTGTTATCCTATCCAGGAAACATGTTCTGATGTTTGCATTCAGATTTTTACAGCTTACCATCATATTAATTCTCATCAGCAACAAGTACTTTATCCAATTAAGTCTTATAATTTGACAAATATTTTAAGAACTTGATCACTTTAGCACACTGTTTCTTTTTAGTTACTTATAGCATAAATAAATATAAATACTTCTTCAAAGGCTACTTAACTTAAGAACAGGGACACGTTTTAAAAAGACTTTTACTCATTTGTGTTTATCACCAACATTGTACACATACAAGCTTTTTATATAAAATAGTGAGAACAGAATTGAAACCTCTTAGCAATGCTAACTTTTTTCTAGTGGTTATATAATAATTGGGGAGAGGAAGCAGGGGACTACCTCTGACAAGAACTTTGGTACCTGCCATTTGATCTCTGCCCCTTAGGGGAGAGGTTTTGTGGGAACACAGAGGAAAGGGATGCAGGCTATCCAGATGAGACCTGATAGGCTGTGGTTAGATGGTGGGGGAGGATGACCTCATGGGTCAGAGGTCTAGGGGAGCTAGGGGAATATAGCAGAAAATGAGGGAGGATGGGAGCTTGTGGAGGGATTTCAGTCGGGATGTAATGTGAATAAATTATAATTTTAAATGAAAGAAATTTCAAATGGGCGTCTTTCCATTTCTTTTTTTCTATCTGAAAAACAACCTCATAGAATCAAGAACTGAAGGACTGATAAGACATATTTAATCGAATGTGGTGAATATGCCATCTTAAAGGAAAATGGACTGTTTCAACTATACATACCTTTTTTTTTTTTTTTTTAATTGTCTTACTATTGATTTCCTGGTTAGCCTCAGTCTCAGTTAGGGTTTCATTGCTGTGAAGAGACACCACAGCCATAGTAACTCTTATGAAGGAAAATGTTTAATTAGGCTGGTTTACAGTTTCACAGGTTTAGTCCGTTATCATCATGACAAGAAGCCTGGGAGCACGCAGGCAGACACAGTGCTGGAGAAGGAGCTGAGAGTTCTGCATCTCTCAGGCAGTAGGGAGAGAAAGACACTGGGCCTGGCTTCAGCATTTGAACAAGTCTCATCAACCCCCCCCGTGACACACTTCCTATAAGAAGGCCACACCTCCTAACTCCTGTCACGTAACGTCATTCTCTAATGGCGAAGCAGTCAAATCTATGAGCCTATGGAGCCACTTTTTTTTTTCTAAGAGAAGCAATAAATCAGTTGTCAGATCACAATTTATCCAAATGAACATAATGCAACATTGTTCTTAAAAGAAGGGGTACAGGTATAACACAGAAAACTCCAGTATCTATCAAAATATCATTTGTAAAGAACAGGACTCACTCACTTCCATTCTTTTTTTTTTTTTAATTTTTTATTAATTTATTCTGGTTACATCTCAATGGTTATCCCATCCCTTGTATCCTCCCATTCTTCCCTCCCTCCCATTTTCCCCTTATTTCCCTCCCCTATGACTGTTCCTGAGGGGGATTACCTCCCCCTGTATATGCTCATAGGGTATCAAGTCTCTTCTTGGCAACCTGCTGTCCTTCCTCTGAGTGCCACCAGGTCTCCCCCTCCAGGGGACATGGTCAAATGTGAGGCACCAGAGTAAGTGTGAAAGTCAGTCCCCACTCTCCACTCTGAAGAAAGAGATTGAAGATGACATGAGAAGATGGAATGATCTTCCTTGCTCATGGATCGGGAGAATTAACATAGTAAAAATGGCCATCCTACCAAAAGCAATCTACAGATTCAATGCAATCCCTATCAAAATACCCACACAATTTTTTAAAAACATTGAAAGTTCAATTCTGAACATCATATGGAGAACAAATCCCTTCCATTCTTAATCAAACCACCAAGGCCTCAAATTCCTGAGCTCACAAAACAGTCTCACCTCAGCTCCCAGGTAGCTAGGCTACAGCCTATGACCTGCTCTTAACAGTATATACGGTAAACCCCAATACCATTGGCCAAGCATGTACAATTAATGAAAATGTTTACTAATTCTCATCATTACAGAATGTAAAAAAAAAACAAAAAACCATACCTTCAAAAGCTAGTTCCACTCATTGCCAGATCATTGAAAGCAGCCATACACTACCCCACTGGGAAACGTCTAAGTAGATGTTATGTTCTTCTTTCCTAGAATTTCAACTTTTCATTCTTGTTATTAAACAAAACTGTAAGCAGTATCAACATGGCGGTGGTGACAATATGCTTTCCGTGATGGCAATAAAATAAAAGTAATTGGGGAAAACTCTTATGTTTAGGGTGGTACACAAATGTTATGTGTGTGCATTTAAATCAGTGTTCTACACATGAAGCTGTTTTACTGTAAGTTGTAAGGTTGACCTGTTCGACTACACGCAGACTCAGTTTACAAATAGTTGAGGCGAGCACTCTGCCTGCTTTGGTTACTTTTCTCACCGCTGGAGAGAAGCACCTAACAAAAGCACTCTGAGGAGGGAGTGTGTGGTTTGACTTAGTCCATCACAGTGAGGAAGCACAGTAGCATAGCACGACAAGGCTGGTCACACTGTGTCCACTGTTAGGAAGCAGGAGCATGTTGAATGCTACTATTTAACTTGCTTTATTCTTTTTGTTTTTTTCCTTTTTATTCACTCAGAGATGTTTTAAGTTAATAGAGATTAGATATGCTAGATATTAATCTCCATTCAGAAATTTACACCCAACAAGATAGAAAAGATGTTTACTTCAAGTTTGCCAAATACAAATAGTCAAATCACTATGAATGTAACATTTATATAATCCCTGATTGTCTTGTGGTTCTTCATGCTGTATGTAGCTTATTTTATTCACGTGTAATCGTATAAGTGTACATGTTAAAAAAGAAACATAATTTTAAAAAAAAAAAAAAAAAGAGGGCTGGAGAGTTGGCTCAGTGGTTAAGAGCCTGTTTGCTCTTCCAGAGGTCCTGAGTTCAATTCCCAGCCACCACATGGTGGCTCTTACCATCTCTAATGTAAAAAAAGAGAAAGAAAAGAAAAGAAAGAAAGTCAAAAATCTTTTAAGAAGATATCTACCACCAGATGGCACCAAACACTGTATGACACTGAGGAATGTTCAACTCATCGTCTCATACAATATGTTTGATGATTGTTTACTTTAACAGCAGTCTTCTTAGGGACATAAGTAATTTATAGACACAAGTTATTTCATGCAGTTGATGTTTTGAAAGCCAACACAAAAGAATTGATGGAAGGGGAGTTGTACCAGAAAGGCTTCTTCTAAAGTGTGCAACAAAATGAAGTTGAAATGTTTCTTTCTTTCTTTTTTTAATTCACTTTACATCCCGATCATAGGCTGTGCCCTCCTCTCTTCCTGGTCCCACCTTCCCTGTCTCTTCCCCTTACCCCCTCCCCTGCTCCTCATAGAGGAGCCCCCCACACCAGCACATCAAGACACATCAGGACTGAGTGCACCCTCTTCCACTGGCAAAGCAGTTCCACCAGGATGAAGTAATCAAAAAGCAGACAATAGAGTCCACGTCAGAGACAGGCCCCTTTCCCCTTTCTAGGGAACCCACATGAAGACCAAGCTGCCCTTTGCCTACATTTGGTAGGGGGCCTAGGCCCAGTCTATGCTTGGTCCTAGTTCATACTTCAGTCTCCATAAGCCCCACTGGGCCCAGATTAGTTGGATCTGTTTTTCTTCTTGTGGAGCTCCTGTACCCTCTGGGTCTTTCTACACACACACACACACACACACACACACACACACACACACACACACACTTCCACAAGTCTCCCTGTGCTCCCTAATGTTTGGCTGTGAGTCTCCACATCTGTCTGGATCTACTCACTGCTGGATGGAGCCCTTCAGAGGACAGCTATGCTAGGCTCCTGTCTGCAAGCATAGCAGAGTGTCATTAATAATGTCAGGGTTTGGCTCTCTCCCATGTGGTGGGTCTCAAGTTGGGCCAGACACTGGTTGGCCATTCCCTCAATCTCTGCTTCATTTTTATCGCTGCACATCTTGTAGGCAGGGTAAATTTTGGGCCAATGTTTTTGTGAGTGAGTTTGTGTTCCCTTACCTCCACTAGGAGTCCTGTATACTTTACAGGGTGACCTCTCCAAGATCCCTGCTACTAGGAGTCTCAGCTAGAGTCACCCCCATATCTTCCCGGGAGCCTACCTGGTCCTACATCTCTAGCTTGTCACAGAGATGTCCCCACCCATAGTTTCTCTTCTCTCTGTAAGCCTTCTGTCCTCTCATCCCACCTCTCCCCACATTCTTAAATCTTACTCAGAATGGAAAATAAAACAGATAGGTGAAGCCGTTGAAGGGATGGGACAGGGTAGGAGAGTGAGACGTGGGGAGATGTTTCTTAAACAGGGCATTCTGTATCCCCTTGCTTCAAGACTGAGATTGAGAAATAATGTAGCAGAAACCTTGAGAATTCTTAGAGAAAAGGACACTAATTGCTTTAAGCCATATATTTTTCATCACACTAATTAACATTTTCATAGAGAAATTTTCCAGGTGATTGCTAATATAATTACCAAAAGATATGAGGACTTAGAGACAGGAAGCCATGAAAGGCGGAAGAGAGTAACAAGTCTCATATCCTGTACCTCCAACATCTCTTTAAACCTGTTGAACAAGAGGCCACATTCACTGAAAGGAAGGCATTTTAAAATAGCAATGTATTAGCTTTTTCATGAGAGGGTTAGGGGGAAGTGGTCTTGTCATGTATTTACACAAGACAAAAATAAACTCACTCTTAGATCTTTCTACTTTTCAGTCTTCCCATTTAAAATTCTTCTTGCAGCCTAGCTCTTTAATTTCTTCTTTTCTTCTTCCCACACTAACCTTCCAAGAAACACCTGCTTTGTGTTGAAGGTTCAGTGCTTCTTAAACTTGCTTGTCCCAGTCCACAAAGGGTTACTAGTGTCTTAAACAGCACAGAGGACATTGGTTCTTCATCCAGGCCCATCATGCTTTCTTCTCATCAAAAAGTAATATCAGAGTATTTACTTAAAACTCTCATAGCCACAAAATCTATAACTAAGAAAACTGAAGATATATAACATGCATTTCACTCATTTGCTTGATATGTTTACAAATATATAAATTAAGTATATACTAATATATTGTATATTTAATATTATATATGTATGTATAATATATAAATATATATTATAAGGTGTACATGATAACACTTTATTATGTATACCTAATATATGCTAGAAAAACTTCAAATATTTTTGTGTGTATATGAATTCTCTAAGACTTTAACTTGAAGGTAAAATAATGACACTGGCTGTTTTTAAATATTATGAAGAAATTGAAAGACAAAATACAGAGCTGGGCTCCTCTCACCTGCCAGCTTTATAAGTTAGTGATTGAATCTGAATCCTCACTGAGTCCAGTGGCAGCACCCTTCCCATCTTATTTTGGTTGCTTTCATGGTGGCTGTGAATGTTTAGCTTGTAGCATCAAGTGTCTAGTTATGTATATTTACAGTACCATGACAGTTTTAGTTATATGAGTCATCCATATGCATTTTAAATTGTCTTTACTAAATGAAATACAGCTTACTTCTGAAATATCCCAACCCCTGAAAAGTTGATTTCCAAGACAAAACACAAGTAATGCTGTCCTTGTTGAAGTCTGAAATTTGAAAGTCAACCAACAGTAGTGAGAACAGATGAGAAAGCACACAATTTCCTCTGTGACAGTCGAACTGAGAGTGTGCAGTAGCCCAGTCATGCAAGCACTCATCGCACAGCGGAGAAAACGTGCCCAAATTAAAACTATTTTAATCAATACAATGAGATAGTCTTGTATATCCAAAAGCCAATTTCTCTGAAGAATCATTAAGCTTAATAGAAACACTACTTTGTCATTAAAGAAAAATATGCATGAGCATTTTTGCATATATATTTCATAAGATGTGGCCCCAAAGCCTTATAAAATAAAATGAGAAAAATAATTTAATAATATAATGGATGATCACATAAATTATGTAAAAGACTGTAAATGTCATTACACAACGAATAAAATCAAGTCATTCTCATGCCAAATCAATTAAGAAAGAAAGTAATTAAGGAAATAGAATGGAGGAAAGGGCTTTTTGGGATAGATCTGAAAATGGAGCTTAGAATGTTGCCAAGAGATGCTTAACGCCTTTCTGGAACAGTACATAGCTCCTCCCGTATCCCAGTGACCCTGTGGATGGCAGAGCCTGGACAGGCTGCAAACCTGCAGCCCAGTGTGTTCAGATCTAGCAAGCATGGCAGGTCTAATGAGGTTAGCAGTCCACACTTCACTTTGGTCTTTTGCTTTTTTCTCTCATTATTTTTCCCCTAAAAGAGTATTCCTGCAGCTTCTTTGTGAAGCAACACTTTCAGTATCTCAGTGTCTTCCTCCCAAGTAACTCCATTCTTCTGTTCTCTATTGTTAATCCTTTCCCAATTTTAAGTTCTTTCTTCAAGTTTCAAAGAATACTATCAAGAAGTGTAAAGATTTTTCTATATTTTAGTGTTAATCCTTATTTTTTAAAAAAATTACATCAAGTGATGCTGAGTTTGTATCACTAGCCAGTTAATTTATTTTAATTAGGTCATTGCCGACTTAGCACAGATATAGATGAAATCCCTCTCAACATCGTGGCTTTCTGTTCCCTGCTTCCTGAAAACGGCCAGGGGCCTAAAAATAATATACATAAGGAATCATGTTGTTTTAAACATGAAGTCAGTACCATTGCCCTGATTAATCAATAGTCCAAAAAATGTTGGCAATGGAATGCATAAAGCATTATCAGAAGAATTGTCATTTCATTCTCAAGAAACTGAGTTCTTCATGCTCACTTTGCCTTAGTAGGGCAAAGGCCGTGTAACAGAAACATAATCCAGGTGAAATTGAGACCTGTATAGAATTAATACAAAATTATTACTCAATATTTCTAAGTCTATAGTATGAAAACGTCCATAGTGCATCTATAGTAAATTGAGACATATTTTTAAATAAAAAAGCAGAAGTCTGGGATCTTAGAGAATTTAACCAGATAAATTTGCACATTACAAGTCTTAAAACTAGAAACCATATTATTAACTGTGAAACTATGTAATTAGTTTCTTTATGAGTCTCCAATTTTTTGCTAGATAAAATTAAAGCTGCCAGCAAAAATTGAGGCTATTATGAACATGACAGGTCATTTGTTGAGGAAAAGGTTATGTAGAAATAGAATTTGATAATTTGTTTGAAATATTAGCATATATGGCAATAGAATGCATAAAGCATTATCAGAAAAATGTAATCAAAAGCTTTTTGAAACATAAGTCAAGTTGGTTCTTTTCCAAATGTAGTCAGAATCTTAGCAGTAATGGTAGACATAACCTCATTAAATATATTTGCTTAAAGCCAATATATGAGATATTTAGAATTCTAATACTTTCTTTAAAATCATAGGATTACAACATGCCTATGTATAGAATCTACAACAAAGAATAAAAAAATAACAAAAGGTTACAAAAAAACTAGCAGTTCAATTTAAACATTGTTAATAATATATAATTTTCTAAATTATAGCATCTATGCAAGTTGTTGAGTCTGGCTACTTAGTCCAGATCTGTCCTTGGGGATAGGATTCTAACCATCAGCCCTTTGAGTGAGCTGACACAGTAAAAGACAGACCCCATAGGAAGAAAAGGCTAAGTCTGCACCCTAGGAAGGCACAACTCTGGGATGTATGTACTCTACTTCTCTCATTAATGGCTTAGCACCACCTGTCTGTTGTGCAACTTCCGGCAGAAATATAAGGACAGTAGCTACCGAACTGCCATAGTTCAGGACACTGTTGATACGGAAAATAGCTGATATGTTTGCACAAAAGCTTGAGAAGTCTCTAACAGACTATCTCACCCGAGGAACGTAAATAGTGTTGTCCATGGAATGATAACATTTCTAGAAGAGTAGGAGAAAAGAACATATCTTGAGATTCTTAGATGACAGCTCAAAAAGTTAGCTAAGGAGGCACTAATAACTTTTTCACATAAAAACATATTATGATTGCCACTGTGAAAATCTTATTATGAGGAGAAGTAATGTGGCTTATACGTTCTGTAAGTATCTTTGATTAACTACTGACAGCTGACATTTAGGTTTCAAATACTGAACACTCAAGTCTTAGCATATTTAAGTGCTTGCATTTAAAATGTGTATTAACTTATGGTGTAGCTTTTTCAGCTATTCATGATTGGTTTGGTCTAGAATTTGCCTGCACTTGTCAACTGAATTTTAAAGTTGTAAATTCTTTAAGAATTATATGGAAACCTGTTGCCTTCAAAAAAAATTCCTTTTCTCCTTCTTTCATAGTAAGATTTCACTTAGGTACATAGTCACCCAGATAAAGGTACTCTTCTCAGGCTTCGGGTGTGTTCAAGTTCCTGTCAATATGCTGTGAAAGGAAAGGAAGTGAGCAAGTTCTCCATTATTCACCTGCTAGAAAATGCTGTCTTTCTTCTCCTTCTTTCCTATTCCTCTCTCTAAAAAAACACCTTCAATAATTGTGGGGCCTGCATTTTGGGAACAGAAGAGGAATCCTGTCAGGCATAGACCTGACTTCAAATATTGGAAGCCCTCAGCTTTCCCTGCATCACAAACTCATGGATGAGCAAAGAAGCCTTTGTGGTCACCATTTGCTGCAAGTCACCTGTGCTACCTAAGGTGGTGTTTGTTTTGATTATTTTAAATGTTTAACTGGTATTAGAAAAATAAAACTCTAATATTAGTGGTCATTTACTTTAGAGGCTACACATTTATATAACACTCTCATGCTAGTGCTGTACCATGTGTCTTAACAAAGATATTGTAGCCCCTCAAAATTATGAGAATTTCAAAAGGAAACAAACGAGATTGTATTTAAAGCAAAAATATCTCTGAATATGTGGCTGCTAAGTCATCACTTGCAATATTTAGTACATCATAGAATAGTATAAAGTGTACAAATATTTCTGTATGAATTATGCATTAGGAGAAAATAAGAAAGAAAGAGTGAGCAACAGTTGCCTGTGGGTTTAAGAACAGTTAGTAAGTGTTGCTGCACTGAATGGATCAAGTTCTTTGGTGTAAAGCCCTTGAGCCTTATTGACGCCCCACATCAAAGGCATCTTAAGGAAAAAGAGACATCTGGTGTCAAAGGCAAGAAACCTGTGATGCTCCCTAGGGGACAGTGTACTTTGCCTTGACTGAGATTCCCATCATTTCTTTCCCACAAGGTATCTTGATCCATGAGCAATTGGAAGATATTAAGATAATGATTAAAAGATATATGTTAAAGAAGTATTATTTCATTCAAGATGAAAAGTCAATATTTTTTTTATTTTAGAAACTAACAGATATGCAAATAAGACATGGTAAAAAAAAAGGCACAGAAAACTCATTTGCGTATAGCATTCTCTGCAGAGGTGATATCTTTATTCCTTCTGTAACAGAGTTTATTAAATTACAGAAACATTCCTGAG
Source organism: Acomys russatus (assembly GCF_903995435.1). Classification (NCBI taxonomy): domain Eukaryota; kingdom Metazoa; phylum Chordata; class Mammalia; order Rodentia; family Muridae; genus Acomys; species Acomys russatus. Next base: position 27,625,608 of record NC_067147.1, on the reverse strand, counting down.
AAGCTGCTCACACAGCCAGCAACCACTTACTGGAATCTAAAGTCAATTCAAGGAAAAGACTTTGACCACTTAGATAGCTTAGAGAAAATTATCAATACCTTCAAAACTCTAATATGGTGTAAGTCCTAGCGTACAGTACATAGTCAAATTTGTGTGGCTATTTTCTGAAGATTAAACATTCCCACAGGAAACTCACAAGAAAGTGCTAAGAATCAGAACCTTGTTCCTGTAGTTATATAAAAAATAACCAATTGCTAGGGATAGGTGGGCTCTGCAAGTTGTGCTGAGAATTTAGTTCCACGGTTTTTATGAGTCATCACTCGAGGTCAAGTGAGACTTCTCATTGATATATTTTTTTGGGAGTTACCAATGTTTCTGTAAGAAAGCTCAATAAACTCATTAGCTCTCCAAGCTGGACATTGGTAGAATCATCTCTGTACTCTGTTGTTGAGGCAAATAGACATTTTTCCATCTGCAACCAATTAACAACCAAAGAACTCTACAGAACCTAAAATGAGATTTGAAGGACTGGTTGTCTAGCCCCTTCTATAGTTGATAACATGTGAAACTGAAGATGATATGTTTGAGGGTAAAACATTGGCAGGAGCCATGCCAGTATGGCTATACCACTCATGCACTATGGGATGGTATGCTTCATTGCTTGTGATGGCAGGTATGTGTGCCCTACTGTGGGAGATAAGATAGTGAAACATCTTTGCAGAAATTCTCCGGGTGGCTATCTTCCCCTACCTTGTATGGATGATATACCTCCTTGGTGAGTGGGTCCCCCCACAAAAACGCAGAGTGATTCTTAATATGGCCACTAGACTACAGAATATACCACTATCTATAGTAGGATGCAGCCTCTGGATATAACACAGTGGGACACTGCTATAAGCAGGCTGTTAAACTTATAAGGCTTCCACTGTGAGCAAAAAGACCACAATGGAGACTGAGCTCCTATCCCCCAAATAACTCCATCATTTAAGGGAAGAATCAGAGAAGGAAAGAGATCTAGAGATTCCGTTCTCTGCAGCAGCCTCTGATTTTGCAGGAAAAGACTAAAAAACGGCTTGTCATTTTTCACAAGTGGCGGGACGAAAGGGGAAAAAATTAAATTATATCTGTTCTAAGTAGCCTTTCTAGGACCCAAACTTGGAACACATGAGAAGCAACAGACAGTAACAATGGAAAAAGTTAGGAAGAAGTGGCAGAGGATAACTTCAAGTACAAAGGATAATACAGAGGCAGGTAAATAAATGAGTCAACAGGCATGTGGGAGCCCTGTAATGACCTGGAGAAGAAACTATAATATCATGGAATATTCTACATTAGAATAACCTAAATTGGAAATGACTGAAATGAAAACTGAGAAGCCTCTCACAGCCTGTCCTGTGAGGCTGTGTGCTTATCAGGTAGATGAGATCAATTCATGCTCTGGAAAAACTGAGTGATCTAATTACACATTCATGGTGAGACCAAGGTTGTATTATCTGAGATGATACAGGTGAGATCAGTTATTCTGGAGTGCCTCAGTGGTTCTTTATGGACACTTGGCTAGTGATGACTGAGGTCTCATGACTATCAAGCCCTGGAAGACAATAAATGTAGAGTAGAAATTTGATGCCCCGTTTACCAGACCAGCTATGACTGTGTTCATAGGAAAATTAATGAACGAGGCATATCATCAGAGTCCTCAGTACTGATATGACACTTGAACATCTCTGGTGAGACCCATGATATGTCATGATCTTTACAAGGTAGAGGATGCTCTGATGGATCTGAGTGAGCTTGACTGGCATGCAGCTGGGTCCATAAGGTTCACAGAGGTGATGGGATCCAGGAGAATCTGATTGAGGGGATCATCAATGCCAGTTGAAAGCAAATGAGGCAAGACTGGTGTCAAGCTGGAGTTATATGGGTAGAAAGACAAATGCTGTCTGTACCTTGTAAATCTCTGGAAGGATCAAAGCTGGAGCAACAGTTTGCCAGAGGGATAAAAGAATCAGTAAAGGACAGAACAGTACTGGGAAAGGCTAAGCTTGCCATAATGATGGTTCCCTAAAGGCACTCAGGCTACACTGTGCACATTTCTCCCTTTCTGGAAGGTATATTGAACAGGGTACAGAAATCTGATCAACCAAAGTCTTTTGAGCAGCCCTGTGTGGTCAACAGGGAGGCAACAGTTGTGGCACCAGCCCAGAAGCCTATTAGACACAGGAAGTAATAGCTCAAGTAGTAGTGCAGCAGGTGAGAGCACAGCCTTACTTTGTGTCGCTCTGAAAACAGGCAGAATTGAGAAACCAGCCCAAGTTGCAAAGAGATAGGGAGATGTGTAGAGGCACCGCAGTGTATAAGATGGCTCATGAAAAATGAGGTCGGGTTACAGAGAACTAGAATAGGTAATACCCCTCTGTCACTGTCAGTGTGCTCAATTGTGTTTTGACAGGAAAAAAAAAAAACAATTTGATCTTTACACGTTGTTGTGTTGCACACGGTTAAAACTTTTTTCAAGTCAGGTGTAGTGGTGCATGCCTTTAATACCAGCACTCAGAAGGCAGGGGCAGGAAGATCTCTGAGTTCAAGGCCTGCCTGGACTACACAAGTTTCAGGATTACACAGAGAAATCATGTCAACAGAACAAAACAGAATCTTAAGTAGTTCATTTGTCACTTGTTCAGAACAGATATGGGTGGGGAGGGCCTTCACAAGCCTGCCCACCATTTGAAAATAAAAAAGACAGGCTACCTTATGCAGTGCTAACCTTCAGTGTCATGGATTTGCAAAATCATTTGGAAGAACAGTACAAATATTTAAAGAGTTACAATGAAGCATGGAAAATAGCACTCCCAGGAGCCAGAATGCTGTTGCATTTCTGTTTTGTGAATAGCTAAGCATATCTTTTACCTACTCTATTGTAACATACAGCTTCTTATTATAAAACTAATGGTTATTTTTCTCAATAGATACTACTTAACAAAGTTAAATCAAGACCAAATAAACAATTTAAACAGACCTGTAGCAGTTTAAATAGAAGCAGTATTTAAAGTCTACTAACCAAAAAACTGTCAATCTTTCAAAGAAAAGTTAATGCCAACATTCTTCAAATTATTCCACAAAATAGAAATAAAAGAAACATTTTAAAATTTGTTTTATGAAGGTACAGTTACCCCAACACCTAAAACACACAAAGACTCAACAAAGAGAAATAGAGACCAGTTTTCCTCATGAATAATGCAAAATTTCTCAATAAAATATATGCAAAACAAATCCAAGAACACATCAGAAATATCATCCACCATGATTAAGTGGACTTCATGCCAGAGATCCAGGGATGGCTTGACATAAATAAACCAATAAATGTAATCCACAGTATAAACAAACTGAAAGACAAGAACACACGATCTTCTTATTAGATGTAGGATATGCCTTTGACAAAATACAACACAAAGTCATGATAAAAATTCCCAGAGAGTTAAGAGTAAAAGGGACATATTTCAACATAATAAAAGGAGCCTACAGCCAACATCAACTTAAATGGAGAGAAAGTAAAGTGTTTCCACTAAAATCAATGTTGCCCACTTTCTCCATACCTATTCAATAAAGTATTTAAAGTCTTAAGTAGAGTAATAAGACAAATGTAGAAAATCAAGGATATACAAATGAGAAAGGAAGAAACTAAAGTACCTTTATTTGCAAATATTATAATGTTATACATAAATGACCCTTTAAATTCCACCAGTGAAACTCCTGTAGCTGATAGACACTTTCAGAAAAGTAGCTAGATACAAAGTTAACTCACAAAAGTCAGTACCTCTCTCATACACAGATGACAAAAGGTCTGAGAAAGAGATCAAGAAAAAACTTTTCACAATAGCCTCAAATAGTATAAAATATCATGGTGTAACTCTAAACAATTCAGTGAAAGAATTATGTGATAAAACCTTAAGACATTGAAAAGAAGATACCAGAAGATAGGAAGATTGCCCATGTTCGTGATTCAGTGGAATTAATGTAGCAAAGTTGACATCCTGCCAAAAATAATCAACAGATTCCATGTGATCTCCATCAAAATTCCAATACAATTGTTCACAGATCTTAAAAGATCATTTCTCAGTTTCATATAGAAGTACATAAAAACCAGGATACCAAAAAGAGTCCTAAATAATAATGATAATAATAATAATAATAATAATAATAATAATAATGATAATAATAAACTGCTGAAAGAATCACCATCCCTGCCCTCAAAGTGTACTACACAACTGTAGAAATGAAAACACATGGATTGGGGGAAAAAAACAGACACATTGATTAACAGAATCAAATTGAAGTCCCAGGCATAAATCCACACACCTATTGACACATGAATTTTGGTAAAGAAGCCATAAATACATATTGGAAAATAGACAGCATCATCAACAAATGGTGCAGGTTCATCTGGACAACTGTATATGGAAGAATCTAGAGTCATACTTATTATTACCCTGCACAAAACTCAATTCCTATTGCATCAAAGACCTTGAAATAAAACTAGATACACTAAATCTGATAGAAGACAAAATTAAGGTATTTGCCTCGAACCCGTTGACACAGAGAAAGATTTTCTGCGTAGAAAATTGTTAGCACGGGGACTAAGATCAACAATTAATTAATAGCACTTCATAAACTGAAAAGCTTCTATATGGCAAAGGACACACTCTTTAGACAGAGACAGCCTAAAAACAGTAAAAGATTTTCCAATTCCACATTTTATAGAGGGCTAATATCCTAAATATATGAAGAACCAAAAAAGCTAGATATTCAGAAAACACATAACCCAATTTTAAAATAGCGTACAGATATTCCTCTGAAGAGAAAACTCAAATGACTGAGAAACAATTAATGAAATGTTCAATATCCTTAGCCATTAGGGAAATGCAAATCAAAGGTACTTTGAAATTTCATCTTACGTCTGTCAAAATGGCTAAGATCAATAAACAAGTGACAGCTCAAACTGGCCAGGATGTGGAGGAAGAGGAAAACTCCATTGCTGGTGGGAGTGAAACCTTGTACAACTGCCATGGAAATTACTGCGGTGGTTCCTCAGGAACATGAGAATCTTTGTACCTTAAGGTCCAACCACCACTCCTACAGATACACACAATGGATGCTTCATCCTACCGCAAAGACACTAATCATGTTCATTGACGTTATATTCATAATTGCCAAAAACTGGAAACAACCTAGATGCCCCCCAACAGAAGAATAGATAAAGAAAATGTGGCACATTACTCAGCTATTAGCAGAAAGTGAAATAATGAAATTTGCATGGAAAGGGATGGAACTCTAGTTTCCATCCATTAAAAAAAAAAATAACCTGAGGTAATTTAGAGCCAGAAAGACAAATATGGTATATATTTACTTATATGGGATATTAGATATTAAGTCAATTATAACCAAGCCACAATTCAAAGGGCCACGGAGTTTAAATATGGAGTAAGGGACAGGATAGGAGGCGAAAGCAGATATATCTCCTGACAAGTGGACACATGTTCCTATCCCTCACCTAGAAGCTATCTCCAATTGATCACCATTTTCTAATGAAAATTTAGTTTTCTCCAAGGGAGTCTCACTGGGCAAACAAACTAGTCTTTTTTTTTTTTTTTTTTTTTTAAACAAACTAGTCTTAAGGATAGGCTGCATGCCTAGCAGGAGATGCCAACAGAGCCAACAGAGTAATGAACTCAATGGACTCTTTAGATGTTTCTTATCTCACAATGTTATGTCGGGGCTTAGTCTTTATCGTTTTTTTTCTTTTTACTTTATTTATATATTCTCTCTGTCCCTCTCTCTCTCTGTCTCCTCTTTGTCTCTCTCTTGTTCTCTCTCTCCCTCTCCCTCTTTCTTTCTCTCTCAGTCCTTTGCATATATATTATGGATTTTAATTTAGTTTTTTGTAGGATTCTTTAGTGAGAACAAGAGGGTCTCTGCATCTATATATGTTTCTTGTGCCTTTTTCTTGAACTCTTTTCTTTCTGTTTATTTTGTGCTATTCCAATGTGTGTTGTTTTTGTTTTATCTCATTGTATTATTATTATTATTATTATTATTATTATTATTATTATTATTATTATTATCCCATGGAGTCTTGTTTGTTGTTTAATGAGAGACAGAAAGGGAGAAGATCCTGATGGGAGGAGGATGGGAGAGATATAGGGAGGGGAAAATGTAATCAGAAAATATGTGACAAAATGAATTATTTTAATTAAATAAATAAATAGAAATTAAATTAAATTAAACCTTTGCTGTTTGTCTTTAGAACTTTCGACTTCACTGTGAGGTCTTTCTCTAATTTTGTTCAAACATATATTAATCTTTCCCTTTTAAGGGTATCTAAGTTTTATAACTTTCCCATTTATAGATTTTTATGTCAAGATTATTTTATTAAAATAGTCTTACCATTTTTTCTGTAAAATTGTTTTCTGCTTACAAATTTCTGAATCACTCACCATCCAGAAATAAAAATATGATCCCTATATTATGTATATACTGAATGTGTATATGTGTGTGTGTGTGTATATATATATATATATATACACACACATTCAGTATATACGCACTGAAACATTCGGGGTGTGTGTGTGTGTGTGTGTGTGTGTGTGTGTGTGTATACATATACTGAACATTCAAATTGATGTGTACAGAATCACTTATCTAAGCATTTGGTCTGGTCTTTTCAGTCTACTACAAGAAAAATACAGGTAACTTAAGCCACAGTTATTTCTCACACTTCTGAAAAACAGAAGCTCAAGAGCAAGGTGCCAACATGTCTGTATCTGATGAGAAAGCATTGTCTGCTCCATCGTCTCCTCTGAGCCATCATATGACTGAAAAGGAACAAAGGAATTTTCTAGACTCTTTATAAGGGCACCGACATAACTCACACAAGTTTCACTCACACAGCTGAATCACCTCCCAACATTTCCTAAATTTCTATAATAATCACAGTTGAGGTTCACACTTCAGTATAGAGATCTGTGGAAAATACAGTTTAGTCTATGTGTGCAATCAGAATGAGAGTATTTTACTAATAAACACTTATTAAAATTATCTTCTAGGTCTCAATTTGATGTCTTAATGTCTTAAAACTATAGTTTGCTACACATACATATTTGAATTAGAAATACAGCTAATGAAATGAAAAGCCAGTTTTCTAGATTAAATTATAAAACCCTACACACTGTTCCTAGGGTTCTAAAATACTTCACAAAGAGGCTTCTTGGATTTAACAGGGCCAAGTGTTTCTCAAACATTCCTATCAGGACTTTACTCCTCATTCATAAGCAAGTGATAGTCTGGTTAAACACAGGCAATATAATATAATTCATTACAAGAAACAGATGCTCAAGGCAGCAGAAATTAAAATCAAATGCTTCAAACAGCTAAAATTTTATGACCAAACTTATTATTTATACTTCCCCAAAGTGACAATAAAACTGCTATGTTTCAGATCTCTTTGGGGAAAATGCAAATAGTTTACTCAAATAAATCCCTATAAAAATCCATTAATGCAGCAGTAATACAATGTAAAGTACCATTTGTTCCCAGAGAAAAGAATAGACAAAAATGTTACAGCATTTATACTGCATAGCATAAAAATATAAAGTATACCCATGTGTGCACATTTATCAAGAGAAGAGATGTGTATAGCAACAGTGCATGAGTTTTTAATCAGCACGAAGGTCAGCTATTTAGAGGAACCCATCAGTGTTGGAGCCTCCAGCACACCCTAAAGTTGAGTGTGGCTGATGAACACCTTCTCTGGGGTACACTAGACTTAGAAAACTCTAGAAATAGTGTTTGTATCATGCTCGTGCTGTTTCGAAAGATATTTCTCCCCAGTGACATAAAAATGGCTGAACTCCCAAATTCCTTTCTGCTTCCTCTTTTACTTTCCCATGGATAGATATTCCTGTTTTTTTTTTTTTGTTTGTTTTGTTTTGTTTTTTTTCCCAGTGATATACAACACTGTGGGCCTCAGCTATTGTGTGAGTTCCAAAGACCCAGAGGCATAGGAACTATGGTTGTGAACTTCTCTCACTGTAGATGTGTCTCAAGCAGATGGCGGCCCGGCAGCTACCTACATCCATCAAGAACTAGGGGAACACGGAAGCCAATGGCTACATGAAGCCGTTCTGTCAGCGTTGCCAAAATATGAGAGAAAGAAAGAGAAGGAGAAAGAAGAGCTATTTAATCAGAGCGTAAATGATTGTGAGAGGAAAGTGTTCTGCTTGATCTTGGGAAAAAGATTCACAGAGGTGTAGAGCAGGAGGAGCTACAGTGAAAATAATAGCGGCTGCTATTTTTATTCCTTTTGCAGATAACAGCGGTGTGCTGAATTACCCAGTTCCCCAAACCACAGTGTAAATTGCTGTACTTTTTAAAAGCCAGCCGAAACATTACACCGGATAATGTTAAATACCTCCTGTGGCATATATCATTCATTTGACTGGGATTGTATTGCCTACCATTTAATTGGTGTTCTTTTTCCTTTTGGCTTACATATTCTGACCGGACTGACTTGATAAAGGGAAACGTTCCTTATGTATATTTTGGGATTGTTTTGACATGTATCCCAGGCCGGCCTCCTCAAACTCTTATGTTGTCAAGGCTGGGTTTGAACACTCTGATTTTTTTAAATAGTATTATTAGAAAGATTTTTTCTCTCTCTCTCTCATATTATGCCACCCTAAGTTTCTACAAAGGTGTCAAAAATAAGATGGGGCAGGGTGGGGGAAGTCAGTCTGTTCAATAAATGGTGCTGGCCAAATTGAATGCCCACCTAACGAAGAATAAAATTAGATCCACATCACTCACCCTGCACAAAAATCAATTCAAAGTGAATTAAAGACCTGACTTGAAGACACTGAAACTGCTAGAGGAAATGCACTTGAAGATATAGGTTTAGGCAAGAACTTTCTGAACGGGACTTCAATAATACACCAAATAGCCCCAGGAATTAGCAAATGGGACTATGGGAAATTAAAACATTTCTGCAAATCAAGACTATCTATCAGCAAAACACACTGACAGCCTGCAGATTGGGAGAAGAGCCTTGTGAGCTGCTATACTTTAGAGAGGGGCTTAATATCTAGCATCGTAGGGGTGGGGTTGGGGATTTAGCTCAGTGGTAGAGTTCTTGCCTAGCAAGCTCAAGGCCCTGGGTTCGTTCCTCAGCTCTGGGGGGGGGGAAATTATAGAAGTGCAGAGATAGTCCAGCCATTAACAGCTAGTCTCACAACTGAAAAATCAAAAGAATGTTTTGAATGCATAGCAAAAAACTAACAAACAAACAAAAAAAACCTACCCATAAAACAAATGGGCTAATCAGATAGCTCTCAAAGGAAGAAACACAAGTTGTCAATAAGCTTTTAAAGAGTGCTTAACACCCTCGGTTATCAAGAAAAGGCAAGTTAAAACTACTTTGAGATTCTGTTTCATCCCAGCCAGAATGGCTATCGTGAGGAAAAGAGAAATGTCAAGGCTGAAGGAAAGGGTGAATGTTCATTCACCGCTAATGGAAGTGAGCTCTCGAGGCAGTCAGTATGGCGGCAGCTCAATAATGTGAAAATAGAGCTTCCGCAGGCCCCAGGTAAGCCACGCCTGGGCACATATGGATGCAAGGAGGCATCTATAGCCAATCACAGAGATACCTGCTCATCCACGTTTATTGCTGCATTATTCACAATAGCCAGGAAATAGAGTCAGCCTAGATCTCCACCATCAGATCAACAGATAATGAGAATGTGCATAGAGAGACAATAGAGATGTATTCAGCTATAAACATAAATGGGATCGTGAAATCTGCAATAAAAATGGATGGCTTTGGGCAGTATTATATTAAGCAAGGTAATTCTGACTCAGAAAGATGAAAATTGCATGTCCTTTCTCATGTACAGGTTGTAACTTAAAATGTCAATAGATGTGTGCTAGAACAACTGAGTGTGGGTATATGTTGTGAAACGAGTGAGGTGACTGCAAACGAGACGAAGGATGTGCTGAGGAAGGGGAAAGGACAAACACAGCAGGAACATGAAAGCAGAGAGTAGGCTGTGTGGGTGGAAGAGTAAAGGGGGAATCTGGGAAATGGGGAAAAGACAAGGCAGGCAAACCCTATCTGTAATGTGATCCACTGGTGAGTTTCCATACCCTACTATTTCTGAAGTTAACATTTAGCTGTCTCGCCTGGTTTAAATCTCCAACTCTCTAGAAGTATAGTATTTTTAAATGTCTCTGGTTTCGGCAATAGTACAATACCACCAAAAAGTCAATTCCATTCAAATTCTAACAAACTCTTATAATATTAAAAATTCATTCTGTCATCACATACAGCTGTTTTTGACAAACTTCAGGAATACTTACCAACACAAAGTCTTATAAACCCAGTATATATTTTGCTGTAGATAAGCTGCATATTTCATGACCTTCTATTGAAAGTATATTAAGCCAGGCATGGTGTTACACACCTTTCATCTGGGCACCTGGAAGGCAGAGGCAGTTAGATCTGTGAATAGAGAGCCACCTTAGTCTGTATATTGAGTTCCGGGTCAATGGAGGCTACGTAAGTAGCACTGTCTCAAAATACATTTATATGTGTGTGTGCTTGTGTGGGGGGTAGGGGAGTGTTTGTGTGAGAACTCTCTTATTAATTCATCAATTCAGCATCAGTTAAGAACCTTGCTATTTAATTTGTTAAATAACATATTTAAAGGACACATGGTTTGGCTGGATGACCAAAATATGTCTGCACCAAAACTGAGTCCATAAGAGCAGTAAAATTAATTGAGAAATGAGGACTGGTGTCTAAGGCCATGGATTATTTGCAGTACATGCTACAGTAACTCTCTTTCTTTTAAGAATCATTTGTTTTCATAGCAGAATCACTGGGCTTTTTTACTGACATTTTAATAAAATAATTTCTTAAGTAATTAATTTTATACAGCATATGTAGTCTGCTTAAGTCCTTATCTCGGTGCATCTTGTTGGTTAATTGGCTGCATCAGTTTTCCATAGCTATTTACTATCAATGAACTAAACTTTTCTGATTTTTCCTAGGAAGCTAAAGAATTTCAATTTACTCTCCGCTCAGTGGCCTTAATCACTTGTCACTCAAAATGCCAGCATATTCTTTCTTTCATATGGGCTAGATTTTTTAAATCTGGATACTGTTCTATAGTTATAAAAATTGTCATCTTTGAGTCAGATTTTTCTTTCAAAATCATTTCACAAAAGAAATTTCAAACAATTTGATTATTTTCTACTATTTAAAATAATATAAATACAGTGTACACCTGCAATAGGATAAAGCTGCATAACATCACTTCCTCTGAAGCTTTTTTGGTGGTGGTGGTTGTTGTTGCTGTTGTTGTTGTTGTTGCTGTTGTTCCTTTTAACATGAGACTAAAACTAATTAGGGAGGCCTGACAGTGGTGTTGTACTCCTTTAATCCCAGCAGAGGCCGAGACAGGCAGATTTCTGTGAGTTCGAGGCCAGCTCAGTCTACAAAGTGAGTTCAGGACAGTCAAGGCTACACAGAGAAACCCTGTCTCAAAAACAGCAACAGCAACAACAACAAAACTAAGGGGCCAAGAACTGTATCTACAATTTCCCAGGGTCCTGTAATATCCAAAAAGCAATTAAATGATGAATGAATTCGTATATTTTTTAAAATGTCCCTGAATGCAATTGCTTGCCTTTTTATAATTCTCTAACTGGAACTGAAACAAGAACAAGTCATAGAGAAAACTAAAGCCAGGGCCAGTGAGATAGCTCACTGAGTAACGGTGCTTGCTACCAAGCTAACAAGCTGAATTCACTCACCAGAATGGAAAGAGAGAACTCTCTCACTGAAGCTGTCCTCTAGCCAGTCACCACATGTTTGCCATAGCATGCACATGGGCACATAAATAAACTATAATGAGTAAATAAATAAACAAATAAACAAACTAGAACTTTTTCCCCAAACAGTAAATATGTAGAAAATCCTGAAACTAGATCCAGAAAAGCCCTATTTGATTCAGATAAATCTTTAAATTACTAAATAAATTGCCTCATTTATTCTGCATTTAAGATTATTTTCCATCCCAGCTATTCAGCTGAAAATCCAGTTTTCAAATCAAACTGGATACATAGTGGACACTTTAATCCAAACTGATGAATTGCTATAGCACTGAAAATTGACTGAAACACACATCAAATTTAGAAAATTCACTTCTGTGTTTTAATAGTCAATGTAATATTATTTTTAGGATTGCCAGGTGTGCTTTCATGGATGATTTTATATAAGTTGAATTGTCTTTAAAGGAAAGCAACTTGATTTTATTTATTAAATCCCATTTCACTAATTAAGGGGAAGTTGTTGAGATATGAAGGGAATTCTTTTTTTTTTTTTTTTTTTTTTTTTTTTATTAATTTATTCTTGTTACATCTCAATGTTTATCCCATCCCTTGTATCCTCCCATTCCTCCCCCCCCCCCATTTTCCCATTATTCCCCTTCCCTATGACTGTTCCTGAGGGGGATTACCTCCCCCTGTATATTCTCATAGAGTATCAAGTCTCTTCTTGGCTACCTGCTGTCCTTCCTCTGAGTGCCACCAGGTCTCCCCCTCCAGGGGACATGGTGGGAATGCAAACTAGTACAGCCACTTTGGAAATCTATCTGGTGCTATCTCAGAAAACTGGGAATAGGGCTTCCTCAAGACCCAGCTATTCTACTCCTTGGAATATACCCAGAAGATGCTCCAGCACACAACAAGAAAATTTGCTCAACCATGTTCATAGCAGCCTTATTCATAATAGCCAGAACATGGAAACAGCCTAAGTGTCCCTCAGTAGAAGAGTGGAAAAAGAAACTGTGGTACATATACACTATGGAATACTACTCAGCTATTAAAAACAAGGAATTCCCGAAATTTGTGGATAAATGGATTGAGCTAGAAATGATCATAATGAGTGAGTTAACCCAGAAGCAGAAAGAATCAAATGGTATATACTCACTTATATCTGCATACTAGCCCAAGGGGCATGTCCCACGAAAGCCTTCACTTACCAGGAAGGGAATTCTAAGAATGAATCATGTCGCATCCCAGGCCCTATGCTATCCTGTCATCTGACCTATACCAGCCCCTAAGCTGTCTTATCATGTGACCTGTCCCATGCTCGAAGCTATCTTGTCATGTGTACCACTCCCTAAGCGATCCTGTCATGTGACTAACAGCAGGCTTCTCCATCCTATATGCATCTGGATCTCTGCTCATTCTGGTGCTTTTGAATTGTTTGCTGTTTTACTTTACTCTGGACCCATGAGGCAAAGCAAACCTTTCTCCCTTAAGTTGCTTTTGCTTGGGTATTGTCACAGCAACAAGAAAAGGAACTAGGAGTAAGAAAGACCATTCAGACAGGGTTATAGCTAGGACAAATAAAGCAGTTACATGCCACACCTAAACTAAACACCTGCACCAACACCTCCAGGCTCTCGTTTTTCCTACAGGGTTGGTACCTGGTATCTCTGTCATACAGGTGAGGAAAGTGATGAAGTTCACGCTGCTAACAAGAGTAAGGCATCTGACTGGAGAGATGGAGTAGCAGTAAAGAGCTCTTGCTGCTCTTCTAGAGGACCCATGTACAGTCCCTAAAATACATGTCAGATGTCAGATGGCTCACAGCTGCCTATAGCTCTGGTTCCAGGTAATCAATGTTGCTTTTCAGCCAACACAAGCACACACACACACATACACACACACACACACACACACACACACACACACACACACACACAATTAAATAAAAATGTTAATACATATTTTTAAGGAATAAGAGTGCTCAGATATGATATCGCACTGAACTCTATAAAGATCCTAAATGTTGCCCCCTAATTTTATTATTTATACTTTATAGCTGGCTTTTAAAATTAACCACATTCAACAGTTAAACTATCTTATTATCTATGTTTCCTTTAGATTTGTTTCCAGTCCATTGCATTGGCACTTGTTAAAGGAGCTATTTTGGTCTTACTATTAATAGCTCCTGTTCTCTCTCATTTTCTTGACAAGTTAACACTAATTTACTTCGTAAAAGGACCCTCTGCCTACTGAAGAAAGGAGGAAAAAGAGAACCAAGTGTCTGTTCCAGGTTTAATGTAACTTTTAAATGCAAGTATAATTTATTTGTGGGGGGGGGAGAATATTCTCATCCAGTGTAAATCAGTAGGACTCAGTATGGTCTGGCTACAAGGCAGTTATACAAAGATAATCATGTGCTCTTGAAGCCAGACTCCAAGTGTTTAAATCCCAGCTTCACCACTGCATTCACCAAAACTCATACATTACACTGTATTGTTGCTTTGATGTTGTTTTGAGGTTTAGAGATTAAAAAACAGATAGGCATGTAGAACCATGCAAATCATATCAAGCATTATTGAAAAGTGTTCCAAAATATTTGACATGGAGAGAAAGACAGGAGACTGATCCCCACTAAGGATACCATGTAACAAAGCATAGTTATGGAAAGTGTGTGCTGAGTGAGTGACCCAAAGATCTTAATCCTCTGTTCATCCATTGCAAACTGAGACTCTGCAATTTGTCCCAGATCTGACTTGTGTCCTTCTTTGAAAGTACTCTCTTTCTTAATGAATTTTACCTTATACCACTAAAAGAAAACAGTACGATAAAGGGATAAGATTGTGGCTTATATTCTACTAACTTTGGCAGTATATTTTAAAACAAACAATAAGATGTTTACATTATCTAGCACTCTTGGCTACTAGTAAAAAACAGGAATAATGGCTCACTGATGTTGTCTCAGGGATGATTTGCTGAAATCCTGCATCATAATGTGTACATTTCAAGTTCCTAGTAATTACAGCCCCATATACGAGACCTGAGGAGCTCTCCTCCCACTATCTTCCTGTACTCAGGCCACTTCCAAACAGAATGGAAAACTGTCCAAATCTCAAGTGTCAGGTATGGTTAATCACAGCATTTGGGAAGCAGATACAGATGGATCAGGAGTTCAAGGCCAGCCTCAGTTATATAGCAAATCTGAAGCTAGCCTGGGATTCAAGCGACAAAAAATATAAACAAGCAAATAAGGAACCTTCCTCAGGACCCTGTTGTGTTGGATTTACACCATAGTATACACCTTAAGGCTGTATAATCTCCTATGGCCTATTCACCCTTTCTTCTATAGGATGCTGATGAAAATGATACAGTCCTAAACTTAAGTAAAGCAAAACTACATTGAAAAGATCTTGGCCAGTTGTGTGTTCTCTAAAAATTATTGTGCTCAAGATTATCTTTACCACAGCTAACTCCAGATAATTTCTTTCACGGTCAAATTCCTTGAAAACTTTAACTCTAAGAAACCGAAGTTTAATCTATCTATTCTTGGGAGTTAAACACTACCACTAGAAAACCAAGGTGAAATAATTATTAAATAATCATTCCAATGACATTTTTATCCAACGCTTTCTTACATTTGAGTCTAAAACTTACTCACACTGTGTTTTTATTACATGCATTAATTAGGACACTGTGTGCTGTCTCAACATATGCACGTAGTGTTCACTAATCAAATCTTTTCCTGTCCTTACATTTATGTTTGGAGCCTTTACATTCCTGTCTTCCAGGTCTTCATAAAATACATAATAGTTTATTATGAACTGTAGTCACCCATTGTTTTAAAGTGTACTTATTAACTATCTTTCCTTGTTGAGGCCTGTTTTAAACTAAAGGGGAAAATTAAAAATGCTCTACTAAAATAGAATTTAGAGCCAAGTTACTTTACTATAAAGTTAGAGTATGTGGTGAGGAGGGGAGGAATATAAATAAATTTCTTTGTCAGACAAACATTTTTGAAATATTCTCCTTTGTTTCTTTTTAACTAGCTGAATATTCTGCTACATGACTGTTGATGTCACCTATGATGTCACGAAGACGGCAGCCATACACATTGCAGCCTACCAACTATGTAGTTCCCAGTATCTCCTTAAAAGTTCCAGAATGGTCTCTGGCTAAGGACCGGTGCAACACACATCAAGCCATGTTGACAATCTCCTCCAGGTGGTATCCCTACTGTGTTTAATGTTTTTCTGCTGCTTTCTGTCTCTTGCTGGCTCCTTAGGGGTTTTGATGATCAGGGCAGAGGCAGAAGTTGCACACTCAGTCTGGATCTGTTCTGAGGGTCAATTTCACTGTCATACTCAAAACCTCCCAATCATGTGTTGCCTTGGCAATGTCTTCAGCAACCTCTTTTGGAGCAGAGATGGAATTTGGGGGCCAGCATGGTTTTGATGCCAACCTCACCTCCATGGTACCTCAAGTATATAACTTTGACCTCACCTGGGCCAAACTTGGGTTTTATGGTGGAGGTGAATGGTGTCAGAGAAATCTAGTTTGTAATGGCCAAAGTTGTTCCTCCTTCAAGCCAAAAGCCATGAAAATAAATTCTAAAGGCAGGATTGTTGGCACACACCTTTAATCTCAGGACTTGGGAGGCAGAGGCAGGTGGACCACTGTGATGTTCGAGGCCAGCCTGGTCTACAAAGCGAGCCCAGGACAGCCAAGATAACACAGAGAAACCCTGTCGTGAAAAAAAAAAAAAACAAACAAAAAACAAGAGTAAATTTAATAATAATAATAATAACTACTACCACTACTGCTACTACTACTACTACTACTTTCATATGGCCAAGAAGATCACTAGCATCTCTCTAGTGGAGTATGGATGATTATTATGATGATAACCCTGACTGTAAACTTGATAGGATGTCTGTCTTCATTTCTCTTCCTATTGCTATGATAAAACATCCAGACCAAAGTAACTAAAGAGTAAATGAGTCTACTTCAGCTCACAGTTTAACATAGAGTCTGCCAGGGTGAGGAAGGCACAGCAAGAGGAACTCAAAGCTGCTGTTCATATTAAGCTCACATTGGAAGAAGACAACAAGGGAAGGCATGGATGTTAGTGTAGGAGCCTGGTTTCTCCATGTTATACAGTTCAGAGCACCAGTCCTGGGAGTGGAGCCATCAACAGAGGGTGGGTGTTCCAACCTCAGTTGATATAATCAAGACAATCCCATGCACACATGCTCAGAAGCCCTTTTCCCAAGTGATTCCAAGTTCTGCTGAGTTGACAATTAACACCAGTCATTATAACTGTCGTGAAAGCAAATCTCCAGGCACATCTGTGAGGGATTATCTAGATTAGGTTCACTGGGACAACTGAGCCCTAAATATGAGTGGAAATGTTCCAAGAGCTGTTTACTAGACTGAGTAAAGACAAGGAAGAAAGCTGAGCACAAGCATTCATTGTGTTCTGCTTCCTCACTGCACACAGGATTTGACCAGCTGCCTCACACTCCTGAGGCCATATTTTTTCTGCCCTGGCAAACTGTCACTTCAACTGTGAGCCAAAACAAGTGCTTTCTTCATTAAGTTGCTTTTGTAGGAAAAGTATTTTGTCCCAGCAGTGAGGAAAGCAACTGAAGCAAATATGCATTGTTATCTTTACTAGAATGTTCAAGTTCAGTAGAGATGGGAGTTACCCTATAGAACAGTAGTGGGGAAATATTCTTGCTACAGTGGCTCCTGTTATGTTAATGCCAAAAAATTTACAGATATGTAAGTCTCCATAAATCTAATTCTTGAAGTATAAGATAAAATATGTCATTTGTAGTTTTTATAATTGTATGAAAAGCCTAATTTTGTCATTTTGAAAACTACCCTTTAGCTCCAGGTAAAAAATTAAAGTGGTTGACTAAGTGATTGCACTTGCTGCAGTGAGAGCAAAAGTCAAGAAAGACTTTGTGCATCTACTAACACAAAGAATATTAGTGAAAATATTAAGAAATTTCCTAACTAATGAGAAGAAAGCAATTATAGTGACATGGGATTACAAGCATGAAAGTTCATGAATGAGAAATAGTATTTAGTTGTTCAACAATAAGAAAATCAGAAAGAAAAACAAAAGAAGCCAAGATACAGCTAAGATGTCAGCAACTTTGAGTAGAAGACAAATAATTGAAACAAGATAAGTGTGATTAAGAATAATAAAAAGGTAAATTATAAGAATATTGTGACAGCACAGAGGGATGGCATGAAGTTTAGAAAGAGAAGTTAATTAAGCCTGTTTGGAGGAGTTAGAAGTGAGATGAATCTTTAAAACTGAATGAAAATCATGAGTTTGGAGAGACCACGGTACTCTAGGTGATCTGCACCCACATCAGAAACACACAACTATCCATAACTCCAACTCTAAGCAAGCTGATGGCCTCTTCTGGGCCCCACAGGCACCTGCACAAACCATCTATAGACAAATACATATAAAGGTAATTATAAATAAAATATTTTAATTGGTCTAGATGGGAAATTAGAATGAGCAACTGAAGCAGAGAATAAAAGGTATGAGGAATCGTGGAAACAACTTTTCAGCTAACTGAAAATACTTCTGCATTGCTGGATTGCGAGTGCTAGTCAACTTGTAACTAGGAGAAAAGCATTGAAAACAATTAGTATCATTCTATGCTTATAGCACCCTAGTATAGAAAGAAGAATTATTCTTTCTATATCAATTAATACAGTAAAATATTATGGCAACAGTTTTCTTTAACCAGCTAGTTCCCCAATGATTGAGACAGAGAGACTATGATTTATGATTCAACTGTAAGCACTATGCTGGGCAGATTCTAACTTACTCTAATCCTAGTACCTTTAAACCACATAGAAGTTAATTACTTGCTAATTTGATGACTCCTTAGATGGCTTCTGCTCCATCAGACTGTCCTTACAACCATGTGATCATCACCATCTTGCCTCGCCTCGACTTTCCGCTCTCTCCAGCTTCCTGTCCTCCTGCCACATCTTCTGCTGTCCTTTCTCTCCCTCCTACCTTTCTGCTCTCAAACACAAGCCTGGGCACCTAAAATTCTACATCACTTTCTTCTGCCCAGCCATAGGCTTCAGCCTCTTTATTTAGCCAATCAGAGATAATTGGGGAACATTCTGTATCATCACATACTTATAGGAGATGGTTAAACATTTATAACAATGCCCATGCAGGGCTATAATAATATCTCAATGCATTGAAATCAGCATTTGAAAACACAGTTGGACCTTCCTCCAATAACCTAGACTTGAACTCTGAACCATAGCCCCCTTCAAAAACAATCAAATGTAGTGCAAACAATTTTCTTCCTAAGCAGGCAGCAGAATTTGACAGCATTAATCGTGTGGGTTCTGGCCTTAGGCCATGCCAGAGCCATGCGATATGTGCCAAGGAAATCTGCAGATTTAGAGTAGAACCAGCTCAAGAAAGTGAAGTGAGTTGTCATTAACCAACCTGGAATAGATCAACCAAGCCCTTTGATGTTGGACATAGAGCTCCAGTACTTGGAGTTTTCCCTGCTGGGTTTCAGTCATTTTACTTAAGAACTTCTTGCCTATACCCAACATCTTTCCCTTTGAAATGGTAATGTATACTCTGTGGTATTGTATGTATGTAATTGCTTTTTTGATTTTATGGGGAGTTACAATTAAAAGGTTGCTTTGAGTCTCAGGAGAGACTTGAACTTTGAAACAGCCTTGAAACTGAAAGCCTATGGGAACTAAAGGCATTTTTCCACCATGATATGACCACAAGCATGGGGCTGTGAGGAGACACCATGATAATAGCAACTCTTAAAAAAATATATTTAATTAGGGCTGGCTTTACAGTTTCAGAGGTTTAATCCACCATCGTCACGGCTGGAAGCATGGCAGCAGGCAGGTAGACATAGTACTTAGGAAACATAGTGCAGAGTGAAGGAGCTAAGATCAGAGGCAGCAGGAAGTGAGCTGACTTACCCTTCTGACACCTCAAGGCCCATCCCCTAGTGGTGCACTTCTTCTAACAAGACCACACTTACTCCAACAAGGCCACACCTCCTAAAATTCTACTCCCTCTGAGGCTATGGGGCTATTTTTTTCTTTTTTAGTTTTATTTCTTTTCTTAACATATACATTTATATTATTACCCATAAGTAAAATAAACTACATACAACAGGAGGAACCACAAGACACTCAGGAATTATATAAATGTTACAATCATAGTGAATTTAGCAAACTTGAAGTAAACATCTTTCCTATCTTAGTGAGTCTAAAATTCTGAATGAAAATCAATATCTATCATATCTCATCTCTATTAACTTAAAACATCTATTCAGACCCAAAAACATCTTAACCCCTAAACAATAAAGCTTAATTGTAAGACTAAACTATGTGGTCTTCAACCCCATCAGAGACTGGAGAAGGAATAAAACTTAATTACCTGGGATCCAAGATGGCGGCGAGCAGTGTGGACCGCGTTTGGAGGCTCCAGTGAACAATTCAGGGAATTGCACAGATTTCTGAGCCAGGAACACCGAGGTCCGAACATCACGGCAGCAGGAGTGCTCCACGGTTCGGAGGGACCAGGGTGCGGAGGACCTGCGTGCCCCTGCACACGGGAGGAGCGTGGTTTTTCTCTGATCGGAGCGGCAGCGGCAGAGGCGGCAGCACCAGCGGCACCAGCAGCGGCGGCTGAGGTTTGCAGCTCATAGCCTTCCGGTGGAGGCGATTGGTGTGGTGGCTGGTGGGAATTGCAGCGGGAGAGGGGACTCGGGGCAGGATTTGGGTCGCGTGGAGCCTTTGGACCCAGATTGGACTCGGCGGACAGTTCGGCCCCAGAGTCCCGGGTATTGGCCCGGCCCAGCAAACAATTCTGCCTGAGGCACTAACTCAGCGTGGCCATAGCTCCCCTGCTGTGGCGCAGGCTTAGTTGAGCACGCTGCTCCACACTGGGCACCACCTCAGCTCAGCGGCAGCTCCCCTGCGGGGACACAGTGCGGGCGGAGCACTTGTTCCACCACTGGCGCTATCTCAGAGCAGCCGCAGTTCTCCTGCTGTGGCGCAGGCTTGGTGACGTGCTCGGTTCCATCCTGGGCACCACCTCAGCTCAGCGGCAGCTCCCCTGCGGGGACACAGTGCGGGCGGAGCACTTGTTCCACCACTGGCGCTATCTCAGAGCTGCCGCAGTTCTCCTGCTGTGGCGCAGGCTTGGTGACGTGCTCGGTTCCATCCTGGGCACCACCTCGGCTCAGCGGCAGCTCCCCTGCGGGGACACAGTCCGGGCGGAGCACTTGTTCCACCACTGGCGCTATCTCAGAGCAGCCGCAGTTCTCCTGCTGTGGCGCAGGCTTGGTGACGAGCTCGGTTCCATCTTAGGCACCACCTCAGCTCAGCGGCAGCTCCCCTGCGGGGACACAGTCCGGGCGGAGCACTTATTCCACCACTGGCGCTAACTCAGAGCAGCCGCAGTTCTCCTGCTGTGGCGCAGGCTTGGTGACGAGCTCGGTTCCATCCTAGGCACCACCTCAGCTCAGCGGCAGCTCCCCTGCGGGGACACAGTGCGGGCGGAGCACCTGTTCCACCACTGGCGCTAACTCAGAGCAGCCGCAGTTCTCCTGCTGTGGCACAGGCTGGACAGAGCTCTCGGTTCCACCAGCTCTAAGACTCTGGTTGGACACAGTGTACAGTTTGAATCCAGAATTCCTGGCTGAGATTGGTGGTCAGTTCGGGCCCTGAGTCAATAACTGACCACAGCACGCACTTTGGGCCAAAAGGCCCTAGTGGAGCTTGGTGCGTAGTCCCAGCCCAAAAATTCTGGCTGGGCCCTGTGTGCATTTTGGGCCCAAAATCCCTAGCTGAACTTGGCAGACGGTTCTGGCCCTGAGAATCTAGCTGAGTTCTGCCCGTGGTTCGGTCCCAGTGCTCCTGGCTGGACTTGGCAGGGAACACAGAAGGCTGTGGATACCTTGGCCTAACCCAACGCTCATTCAGAGACCCAGAACAATTGCAGGATCCACAGCAGAGGGGGACTGAGGATCACTGGCTGTGAGAGACCAGAACAACAGGGCTAACCTCCTAACATCCACACCAGTGAAGCTTTGAGCTCGCAGCCTAGGGAAATCGTAAGAAAACAAGTGAATCTATCGTCAGACACCCTCCATTCAACTCTGGAAGCTACCCAACAAAAACAAAGACGGCAAGATGTCTAAAGGACAACGAAAAAGCATACGCAAAAAACCCCAAAACAACATGGCGTCTCCAGTTTCCAGCTATCCCAAAGAAAACCACCCAGAGAACTCAAATACAACGGAAATACAAGAAAATGACCTCAAATCCTTAGTAATGAGGATGATAATGGAGGAAACAAATAAAATTCGTAATCAAATGCAGGAAGACGCAGACAAACAGGTGAGAGACATAAAAGAAGCACATAGAGTGGAACTGGAAAAATTGCAGGAAAATGCAAACAACCAGATGAAAGAAATAACTAAAACGGTTCAAGCTCTGAAGACCTATAAAGAGGCAATGGAAGAAACTCAGGAATATACAAAAAATCAGATGAAAGAAATCAAAAAATCAGTTCAAGATCTGAAAATGAAAATGGATTCAATGATAAACACACAGACAGAAGAAAAACGAGAACGTGAGACCTCAGAGAAGAAGGCGAGCAACACAGAGGTGAGCTTTTCTAACAGAATCCAAGAGATGGAAGAACGAATCTCAGGGCTAGAAGATACAATCACAGATATTGAATCAACCATTAAAGAAAATGCCAAATCTGGAAAACTCCTGACACAAAACATCCAAGAAATTAAGGACACCATGAAAAGAAGAAATTTGCGGATAATAGGCATTGAAGAAAGAGAAGACATCAGACTCCAGGGCCCAGAAACTATTCTCAACAAAATCATAGAAGAAAATTTCCCCAATCTAAAGAAAGAGATGCCTATAAACATACAAGAGGCCTACAGAACACCAAATAGAATTGACCAGAAAAGAAAAAACTGCCCGCCACATAATAATCAAAACACAAAACATGCAGAACAAAGAAAAAATATTAAAAGCTGCAAGGGAAAAGGGCCAAATAACATTTAATGGTAAACCTATCAGAATTACACCTGACTTCTCAGCAGAGACCATAAAAGCCAGAAGGGCCTGGACAGAGATCCTGCAAACCCTAAGAGAACACAGATGCCAGGCCAGACTACTTTACCCAGCAAAATTATCAATAACCATTGATGGAGAAAACAAAATATTCCATGACAAAAACAAATTCAAACAGTACCTATCCACAAACCCAGCTTTACAGAAGGTACTAGAAGGAAAACTCCATCCCAAAGGGTCAAGCTACAACCAAAACTACCCAGGAAATAGATAACTATCCCATGGCAAAAACACAACTACACAAACGCTCGACTGGAAACAACATCAAAATTAAGACTCTTAACAGTCACTGGTCATTAATATCTCTCAACATCAATGGCCTCAATTCTCCAATAAAAAGACACAGACTAACCGAATGGGTACATAAACAAGACCCAACATTCTTCTGCATCCAAGAAACACATCTCACCCATAATGAAAGGCATTACCTCAGGGTAAAAGGTTGGAAAAAAATATTCCAAGCAAATGGTCACAAGAAGCAAGCAGGTGTAGCCATTTTAGTATCGAACAAAATAGACTTTCAACCAAAATTAATCAAAAGGGATGAGGAAGGACACTTCATACTCATCAAAGGTAAAGTCAACCAAGATGACATCACAATTCTGAACATCTATGCTCCCAATACAAGGGCACCCACATATGTAAAAGATCTCCTAAAAAAGCTTAAACCACACATCGATCCCCACACAATAATAGTGGGAGACTTCAACACCCCACTCTCACTGAAGGATAAGTCATTGAAACAGAAACTAAGCCGAGAAATAACATCATTAACCAATGCCATGGGTCAAATGGATCTAACAGATATCTATAGAACCTTTCACCCAAACAAGAAAGAATACACCTTCTTCTCTGCACCCCATGGAACCTTCTCCAAAATTGATCACATCGTAGGTCACAAAGCAAGCCTCAACAGATACAAGA
Organism: Acomys russatus; assembly: GCF_903995435.1. NCBI lineage: Eukaryota > Metazoa > Chordata > Mammalia > Rodentia > Muridae > Acomys > Acomys russatus. The sequence continues at coordinate 27,601,617 of NC_067147.1, read as the reverse complement.
GGATTGAAATAATACCTTGTATCCTATCAGATCACCATGCTCTTAGGCTGCAATTCAACAACAACAGAAATAACAAAAAGCCTACACGTTTGTGGAAACTAAACAACTCTCTGCTAAATGACACCTGGGTCAGGGAAGAAATAAAGAAAGAAATCAAGGAGTTTCTGAAATTCAATGAAAATGAAGAAACAACATACCCAAATTTGTGGGATACATTGAAAGCAGTGCTAAGAGGAAAATTCATAGCACTAAGTGCCTTTAAAAAGAAATTGGAAACATCACACATAAGCATCTTAACAACACAACTGGAAGCCCTAGAAAAAAAAGAAGCAGAAACACCCAAGAGGAGTAGACGCCTGGAAATTATCAAACTCAGGGCTGAAATTAACAAATTAGAAACTAAGAAAACAGTCCAAAGAATCAACAAAACCAAAAGCTGGTTCTTTGAGAAAATCAACAAGATAGACAGACCATTAGCCAAACTAACTAAAAGGCAGAGAGACAGTATTGAAATCAACAAAATCAGAAACGAAAAGGGAGACATAACAACAGACACTGAAGAAATTCAAAGAATCATAAGATCCTACTTTGAAGGCATATACGCCACAAAATTTGAAAATCTAAGGGAAATGGACGATTTTCTTGATCAAGTTCACTTGCCAAAGTTGAGTGAAGAACAGATAAACAAGTTAAATAGTCCCATTTCCCCTACAGAAATAGAAGCAATCATCGATGGTCTCCCAACCAAAAAAAGCCCAGGGCCAGATGGTTTCAGTGCAGAATTCTACCAGACCTTTAAGGGCGAGCTAATACCGATACTCTTCAAGCTACTCCAAAAGATAGAAATGGATGGAAAATTACCAACTTCATTCTATGAGGCCATAGTCTCATTGATACCTAAACCTCACAAAGACTCAACAAAGAAAGAGAATTTCAGACCAATTTCTCTTATGAACATAGATGCAAAAATACTAAATAAAATACTTGCAAAACGAATACAGGAGCACATCAAAGATATCATTCATCATGACCAAGTAGGCTTCATTCCAGGCATGCAGGGATGGTTTAATATACGGAAATCCATCAATGTAATCCATCATATAAACAAACTGAAAATAAAAAACCACATGATCATCTCCTTGGATGCAGAGAAAGCATTTGATAAAATTCAACACCCATTCATGTTTAAAGTTTTAGAGAGATCGGGGATACAAGGCACTTTCCTCAACATAATAAAGGCTATATACAGCAAGCCAATAGCCAAAATCAAAGTAAATGGTGAGATACTCAAGGAAATTCCTCTCAAATCGGGAACAAGGCAAGGCTGCCCACTCTCTCCATATCTCTTCAATATAGTACTCGAAGTTCTAGCCAGAGCAATAAGACAACAAAAGGAGATCAAGGGTATCCAAATGGGAAAGGAGGAAGTCAAATTATCCCTCTTTGCAGATGATATGATAGTGTACATAAGTGACCCTCAAAACTCCACCAGAGAACTCCTAAAGCTGATAAACACCTTCAGCAAATTGGCTGGATACAAAATTAACTCAAAAAAGTCTGTAGCCTTCCTATACACAAATGACAAGCTTACAGAGGAAGAAATTAGGAAAACCACACCCTTCACATTAGCCACAAGCAATATAAAATATCTAGGAGTTACCCTAACTAAGCAAGTGAAGGACTTGTATGAAAAAAATTTCAAAACTCTGAAGAAAGAGATTGAAGATGACCTGAGAAGATGGCGTGATCTTCCTTGCTCATGGATCGGGAGAATTAACATAGTAAAAATGGCCATCCTACCAAAAGCAATCTACAGATTCAATGCAATCCCTATCAAAATAACTACACAATTTTTTAAAGACATTGAAAGTTCAATTCTGAACTTCATATGGAAAAACAAAAAACCCAGAATAGCTAAAACAATCTTGTACAATAAAAGATGCTCCGGAGGAATCTCCATACCTGATCTCAAACTGTACTATAAAGCAATAGTGCTTAAAACAGCATGGTACTGGCACAGCAACAGGCTGGTTGATCAGTGGAATCGAATCGAAGACCCAGATATGAATCCACACACATATGGTCACTTGATTTTTGACAAAGAAGCCAAATCCATTCAATGGAAAAAGGATAGCATCTTCAACAAATGGTGCTGGTCTAACTGGAGGTCTATGTGTAAAAAAATGAAACTGGACCCATATTTGTCACCTTGCACAAAACTCAAATCCAAGTGGATTAAAGACCTCAACATAAAACCAGAGACACTAACTCACTTAGAAGAAAAAGTGGGAAAGAGCCTGGAACATATTGGCACAGGAGACAACTTCCTGAACAGAACACCAACGGCCCAGGCCTTAATGTCAACCATTAATAAATGGGACCTCATGAGGCTGAGAAGCTTCTGTAAGGCAGGAGACACTGTCAAGAGAACAAAGCGACAGCCTACAGACTGGGAAAAAATCTTCACCAACCCTACATCTGACAAAGGTCTAATATCCAAAATATATAAAGAACTCAAGAAATTAAACACCACCAAACCGAATAACCCAATTGAGAAATGGGGCTTGGAACTAAACAGAGAATTCTCAACAGAGGAGTATCAAATGGCTGAGAAACACTTAAAGAAATGCTCAACCTCCTTAGTCATCAGGGAAATGCAAATCAAAACAACTCTGAGATTCCATCTTACACCCATCAGAATGGCTAAGATCAAAAATTCAAGCGACACCACATGCTGGCGAGGATGTGGGGAGAGAGGAACACTCCTTCATTGCTGGTGGGAATGCAAACTAGTACAGCCACTTTGGAAATCTATCTGGTGCTATCTCAGAAAAATGGGAATAGGGCTTCCTCAAGACCCAGCTATTCCACTCCTTGGAATATACCCAGAAGATGCTCCAGCACACAACAAGAAAATTTGCTCAACCATGTTCATAGCAGCCTTATTCATAATAGCCAGAACATGGAAACAGCCTAAGTGTCCCTCAGTAGAAGAGTGGATAAAGAAACTGTGGTACATATACACTATGGAATACTACTCAGCTATTAAAAACAAGGAATTCCCGAAATTTGTGGATAAATGGATTGAGCTAGAAATGATCATAATGAGTGAGTTAACCCAGAAGCAGAAAGAATCAAATGGTATATACTCACTTATATCTGCATACTAGCCCAAGGGGCATGTCCCACGAAAGCCTTCACTTACCAGGAAACTGGGACAGAGGGGAAGGCATCCTATTGGGACTCTAAATGAGAGACGCATGGGAGAACAGCAAAATAAAAGGATCCAGAGGGTCCTAGAAATCTACAAGTAGAACAATATGATAGGCAGATTTGGGCCCAGGGGTCCCGCTCAAACTAAGGCACCAGCCAAGGACAATACAGGAGGTAAACTTTAAACCCCTTCCCAGATCTAGCCAATGGTCAGAATATTCTCCACAGTTGAGTGGAGAGTGTGATACGACTTTCTCACGTACTCTGGTGCCTCACATTTGACCATGTCCCCTGGAGGGGGAGACCTGGTGGCACTCAGAGGAAGGACAGCAAGTAGCCAAGAAGAGACTTGATACCCTATGAGAATATATAGGGGGACGTAATCCCCCTCAGGAACAGTCATAGGGGAGGGGAATAATGGGAAAATGGGGGGGGAGGAATGGGAGGATACAAGGGATGGGATAAACATTGAGATGTAACAAGAATAAATTAATAAAAAAAAATAATAATAATAAAAAAAAAAAAAAAAAAAAAAAAACTTAATTACCTGAGTGAACCAGAAGGGCAGGTTAGCAGCTTCCAAAATGAAAAGATGACAAAGACAATTTACTGCCTGAACAGTCACCTAAAACTCTCTATTACATTGGAACTTCATCTTCAGCCTTCTGGCCCAATATATCTGACAGACATATTTGCGAGGCAGGAACTATTGAGGACTTGCTTACCCTGTCTTGGCAGAGTTTGGCCATCGACTCTGCTATGGGGCTGTTCTTATTCAAACTGCCACTGATAGGATGAGGAGGAGGGCAGCGAAACATTGACTTCTAGACATGACAGTTGCTGTTGCAGCTATCAGTTTACACCAACTGTACAATATCAAGCCGGGAAAACTTGCAGTTTGAACAGAGAAAGGGCTCTGAGGTCCTACCCTTATCAGAAAAGCTATTAATAGTTAATGGCTGCTAAGGGAAGGAGAATCACTCTCCTTTGAGGTATGACGGCTGATAATTTGCCCATGCCTGTGCAGATACATACTTATCCATATGCATATGGGAGATATGAGGGAGAGGTAGAAAAATATAGTGATGGACAGATATGGCAAAAATATATTGTATAGATGTCTTCCGAGTCTCTGCTCACACCGATCACTGCACCACGATATCTCTCACACAAGAATCCCATTTGGGAAGTCACCAGGAAAAATTAACATACATAGAGCCCTCTCTTAGGCCTGCCTTGGAATATTGCAGGGAGTTAGAAATGCTTACAATTATTCTGATATCAAGAAACTGTCAATCCATGGTGTGTTTGTTTGTCTTTGGTGCTTGGTTTTGAGGCAAGAGAATAGGGAGGGAGTGAAGTCAAGCCAACTATGCACAAAATTAGCATACTAGGAAACTGGTTGGCAACACTAAGCTATTTTGCTTGAAGCCAATTTTTGAGGCTTCTGTTCATTGCCATGGAGGAGCTGTCAGAAGTGCTAGACCCAGTTATAGACCCAGAATTTCCTTGGATGTTTCTGAAGTCCTACAGGCAGAAATGTCAGCAAAGGTCCTGAAGAAGCTGACCCTCAACCCCAGTGCCAAGCGGTCAGTACTTCATTGCATTGCGGTAGCCACCTGATTAAGAACAGATCGGTCTCATGAGGTCCCATTTATTAATTGTTCACCTTAAGGCCTGGGTTATTCAGAAAGTTGTCGCCTGTGTCAATGTGTTCCAGGCTCTTCCCCACTTTTTCCTCTAACTGATTTAGTGTCTTTGATTTTATGTTGAGGTCTTTGATCCACTTGGACTTGAGTTTTGTGCACGGTGACAAATATAGGGCCAATTGCATTTTTCTACATGAAGACATCCAGTTAGACCAGCTAATTTGTTGAATATGCTATCCTTTTTCCATTGAATAGATTTGGCTTCTTTGTCAAAAATCAAGTGACCATATGTGTGTGCATTCATTTCTGGGTCTTCAATTCGATTCCATTGATCAACCAGCCTTTTGTTGTGTCAGTACCATGCTGTGTTAATTACTGTTGCTCTCTGTAAGGCAGGAGACATTGTCAACAGAACAAAGCAACAGCCTACAGACTGGGAAAAGATCTTCACCAACCCTACATCTGACAAAGGTCTAATATCCAAAATACATAAAGAACTCAAGAAATTAAACACCACCAAACCAAATAACCCAATTGAGAAATGGGGCTCAGAACTAAACAGAGAATTCTCAACAGAGGAATATCGAATAGCTGAGAATCACTTAAAGAAATGCTCAACATCTTTAGTCCTCAGAGAAATGCAAATCAAAACGACTCTGAGATTCCATCTTACACCCATCAGAATGGCTAAGATAAAAAATTCAAGTGACACCACATCCTGATGAGGATGTGGAGAAAGAGGAACACTTCTTCATTGCTGGTGGGAATGCAAACTAGTACAACCACTTTGGAAATCTATCTGGCACTTTCTCAGAAAACTTGGAATAGTGCTTCCTCAAGACCCAACTATTCCACTCCTGGGAATATACCCAGAAAATGTTCTACCACCCAAGAAGGACATATGCTCAACCATGTTCATAGCAGTCTTATTCATAATAGCCAGAACCTGGAAACAGCCTAAATGTCCCTCAATTGAAGAATGGATAAAGAAACTGTGGTACATTTACACTATGGAATACTACTTAGCTATTAAAAACAAAGAAATCCCAAAATTTGTGGACAAATGTATGGGACTAAAAATGATCATACTGAATGAGTTAACCAAGAAGCAGAAAGACTCACATGGTATATACTCACTTGTAATTGGGCACTAGCCCAAAAGGCATATCCACAAAAGTCTTCACTTACCAGGAGATTAGGATAGATGAGAGGACATCCTACTGAGACTCTAGGGAAAAGAAATATAGGAGATAGGGAAACAGAAGGACCCAGAGGGTCCTAGAAACCTACAAGAAGAACATCGTGATGGGTGGTTCGGGGCCCAGGCGAGTCTGCTCAAACTGTTGCACTAAGCAAGGACAATACAATAGTAAAAATCAAACCCCTACTCTGATCTACCCAATGGACAGGACATTCTCTACAGTTATGTGGAGAGCAGGGACTGACTTTGACATGAACTCTGGTGCTCCATATTTGACTGCCTCCCTTCGGTGGGGAGCCCTGGTGGCACTAAAAGAAAGAATACGCAGGCTACCAAGATGAGACTTGATAGCATGTGACCATATAGTGAGGGAGGAGGTCCCCCTCGGTCACAGAACTAGGGAGGGAAATAAGGTGAAAGCAGAAGGGAGGGAGGAATGGGAGGGTACAAGTGATGGGATAAAAATTGAGTTGTAATCTGAATAAATTAATTAAATAAAAATTTAAAATTAAAAAAAAAACCCAGACCAGTGGAAAGCAGAAGTGCCTTTCCCAGGAGAAGGGTCTGCAAGTTATGAGATCCTATAGCAAGGATGAAAAGATTTATTCAGATTGAGAAGAAACTAAGACGTCTTCATGGAAATGAGTATGAAGAGAACAGTGAGCCGTTTAGATGTCTCTGCACTTCCTGCCTATATTAAGGGTGGGATCCTTCCGAGAATGCTAAAGTAGGGGAAACTTAGGATAATCGATTTAAAGTGTACACTGTCCTTATTGCTGATAATGTCTTGCAGCAGATGTGAAAGCTTTTTGTTGTTGTTGTTGTTTTGTTTTTTTAAGACTTGGTTTTTCCCAGGGCTAGGGAGTCTCTTCCGAACTCGTTAACCTTTAAATTACAGGGAACGTGTGAAGTTCGAATGCATATGAGGTATGTCAATGACTTAAGTTTACTTTGACCCAAGGAAGCAAGAATGAGTAGACGGTGCTGTGTGAGCTTCAGAAGCCTCACGTCTGGGGCTAAGGAAGAATGTAAACAGAATTGGCAGTAGTTTGGTTTAGAAGGAGATGGGAATACATCTTTGGATTTTCTAATTGGCAGAAATTAGTGATAAGGGCAACCTTGTTATCTTCTTAATAAATAAATGCACAAAACAGATTGAAATGAACCATTGGAGATTGGGGATTTTTTTTTTACATGTGTATACCAATACATGTGCAGGTCAGAGTAACTTTTCAGTATTTGTCTCCCCATGGATCACATTCAGTTGATCAGGCTTTGTGGCAAGCACCTTGGACCACTGAGCTGTCCGTCTGGCCTCTTGTTTACATTTTTGTGTCTATGTGTATGTGCATTCCATGGGGACAGTGTTAAGGGTCAGTTCTCCCCTTGTGGATCAAACTCAGTGTTGTAGGAATGCTGGCAACCTGAAACAGATCCTTCTCTGCAGCCCTGCCTGGAACTCATTCTATGGACAAGGAAGGACAGAGACTCAAATTCAATAGAATCTTTTCTTTGCTTCTAGGGTCTTGGGGATTAGAGGTATGGGCTATTAATGCTGCTTATTTTTGTCTGAGACAGATTATACATCTCCTGGGCCTGCCTCTATCTCCAAGTGTTGGCACCAATGTCTGCAAAATGTTTGTGTATTTGTTCATGCTATGTAATCAAGAATAATTGATCAGTATATTCCTTTTTAAAAAGAGAGAAGAAGAAATAGAAATATTGAAGAGAACTCAAGCTAAAGTTAAGATGGAATCACAATAAAATCTTTGATAGCTATTCATTTTTTTAAATGTCAACTTAGCAACCCTGATTAAGTATGACCTATTTCTTTTGTTTGTTTTTTTTATTAATTTTAAAAAAACTTTTTACATATACGTTTATATTATTACACATATATACAATAAACTACCTATAGCAAGAACTGTGACACAATCAGGAATTATATAAATGTTACATTCTTAGTGTTTTGGATATTTGTATTTGGCAGCCCTGAAGAAAACATTTTTCCCATCTTGTTGCATCTAAAATTCTAAATGTAAATCAATATCTATCACATCTTGTCATTATCAACTGAAGACATCTATCTAGACCTGAGAACATCTTAACCCCTAAACAACTAAGCTCCATTGTAAGACTGAACTATCTGGTCTTCAACCCCATCAGAGACTTGAGAAGGAATAAAATTGATTACCTGAGTATACCAGAAGTGCAGGTTAGTGGCTTTCCAAATGAGAAGATTACAGAGACAGTTTGCTACCTGAATAGTCACCCAAAAGTCTCTATAACATTGAAGCATCATCTTTAGCCTTCTGGTCCAATATATCTGACAGACAGATTTGTGAGGCAGGAACTATTGAGGACTTGCTTACCCTGTTTGGCCATCAACGCTGCCTGCGTCCAAGCTTGCCCTTATTAAGTCAGAATTCTGTCTGTGGTAGAAAAAAGGACATTTTGCCCAGTGGCTTGGTTGCCACATTTGAAACCATCTCCATAAAGAGATTCTTTGATGCTCATCATCCTCTTTGAGGTAGGCTGGGTGTTAGGAGATAACCTGCCTCATTGTCAGTGAATATTTAAAATAAGAACATCTTTAAGTGCCATATTCTGTATGTCTCTGAGATTTTTGAAGACTTAATCTAACTATTTTACCTTAGCTTTCTATAATGACCTATTTCCTAACTAATCAAATTTAAGAAGTTTTAAGCTTTTATTAATAAATCATTTATAAATATAACTAATTCAGTCTCTAAACCCTAGTCTATTTTAAACAAGTAACTACAAGAAAATAGTTGCTCTTTTTTTGTAATACTAATGTCTTCTTAACAGAAAAACATAGTGTCAAAGGTTTAAAAAAAATCACCTAAAATAGTATCAGAAACAACAAACATTATTATTAGCAAATATATATATCATTCTTGCTTCTACTTGAAAATACATAAGACTGTACATTTCCACAGTGCTTAGAAGCTAGAAAATCAGTGAAAAGTCTGGTACCAACTGGTTTGGTATTTGATGAGGCCTATTTTCTGCTTATAATGTGGTACCATTTTGTTGTGTCCTCTGGAGGACAAATGCGGTGTTGTCATGTAATAAAAAGCAATGAATGTGCCAGAGAGTTCTAGGCCACCCCTGCTTTACACGCCTTCAGACATGAGGGCAAAATCCTCAGGACTTAATCACTTCCTACAAATCCCATTTCTTAAGGAAATCATAAAATGGGTTCAGTTCCAACATAAATTTTGGAGGGTTAAAATCATGACTGTATTTTCATGGTACTTTAAAGCATTCTAATATATATATTAGATATATATTATCTATAAATATTATCAATTAAAATATATATATGGTTCTGAAAATGTAAATATATCAGTTTCAAGTTTTTATTCTATGCAAAACATTTATTTAGTTAGTTAATTTTGCATCCCAACTGTAGTTTCCCCTTCCTCTCTTCCAAACACACCCCCCACCCAGCTCTCCTCTTCTCTCCTCCATTTCTATTCAGGAAAGGGCAGGCCTCTCATGGGCATCCACCAGCCATGGCATACCATGTTGCAGTAAGACTAGTCACCTCCCCTCATATTAAGGATGGATGAGGCAACTCAGTAGGAGGAAAGGGTCCCAAAAGTAGGCAACAGAGTGAGAGGCAGCCCCTGCCCCCACTGTTGGGAGTCTCACAAGAAGATCAAGCTACACAACTGTAACTTATGTGCAGAAGGCCCAGTTCAGTGCCATGCAGGCTCTCAGATTGTAAGGTCAGTATCTGGGAGGCCCAATGAGCCCAGGTTAGTTGATTCTGTGGGTTTTCTTGTGGTGTCCTTGACCCCTCTGGCTCCTACAGTCCTTCTTCCCCATCTTCAGAAGGATTTCCCAAGCTCTGCTTATTGTTTGGCTGTGGATCTCTGTAACTCATTTCTATCAGAACTGAGTTAGGCGTCAATTTATGATTATAGCAGAATATCATTAGAAATCATTTCATTGGCATTTTTTCCATTCATGCTTGGTTCTAATCTAGGTATTATCCAGCCCCTAGGTCCTGGCCCTCAAGACTGGGTCAGGATGGCCTCCTTCTCGTGGAATGGGTCTCAAGGTGGGTCAGTCATTGGTTGGCCACTCCCACAGTTTCTATACCACCACATCTTTTACTCCAGCACATCTTGTAAGCAAGACAAATTGTAAATCGAAGGTTTTGTAGCTGGGTTGATAGTCACATCCCCCTCCTCTAAATGTCCTGCCTGGTTGGTTCAGGCTCCATATTTCCCATTACTAGGTGTCTTAACGAGAAACACACTCATAGATTCCCTGTAGCTTTCACTGAACTAGGTTTTTAGTTTGATCCAGTGATGCCCCCTTCCAATTCCAGTTGCCTCTCCCAGTACTCTGTGTTTACGGAGTATCTTGTGTATTGTATAGATGTATCGCTTGTCAATTAAAAAACCTATGCCCTCTAATAATAATGCATAAGGGTTCTGTAGCCAACAAGAAGCATTGTCTATGCTTAGTTATTCATGTCTCAGCCAGTCTCAGAGCTAGTCCCTCATCCCCTCCTGATCACCCCTCCCTCCCTCATTCCCTCTCCCTCTCTCCCTTTGTTTCTACCACAGACAGAATTCTGCCTTAAAAAGGGCAAGCTTGGATGCAGGCAAAGTCGATGTTGATGGCCAAAGTCAGCCAAGACAGGAGAATCAAGTTCTCAATAGTTACTGCGTCACAAATATATCTGTCAGATATATTGAGCCAGAAGGCTAAAGAAGATATTCCAACATTATAGAGATTTTTGGTTGACTATTCAGGTAGCAAACTGTCTCTGTAATCTTCTCATTTGGAAAGCCACGAACCGCACTTCTGGTATACTTAGATAATCAATTTTATTCCCTCTCAAGTCTCTGATGAGGTTAAAGAACAGATAGTTTAGTTTTACAATGAAGCTTAGTTGTTCGGGGGTTAAGATGTTTTCAGGTCTAGATAGATGTTTTAAGTTGATAATGACAAGATGTGAGGGAGATAGATTTACATTCAGAATTTTAGACACATCAAGATAGGAAAGATGTTTTCTTCAAGGCTGCCAAATACAAATACCCAAAACATTAAGAATGTAAAAATTATATAATTCCTAATTATGTCATGGTTCTTCTTACTATAGTAGTTTATTGTATATATGTGTAATAATATAAATGTATATGTAAAAATAAAAAATATTTAAAGAAAGATAGGAATGTAAATTTATTTTCTTCAAATCAACAATTACCTCAAACCATGTATTCTAAATACTTTGCCTATCCCATCTTGTACTGACTTGCATTAATGCCAAATAAATAAGTACTTAAAAAAAAACAAAAACAAAAACAAAAAATAACTATGGCCTATAGGATAGGTAGACTAGAAGGTTAGAAAGTGGGAAGGCAAACTGACAGAAAAGATGATTCTGGGATAGTGCCAGGCACATGAGAGTCACCCAGCAATGTGTGAGGAAGACAGATTCATGGTACCTAAGCAGAGGTAACCAGCCACATAGCCAACCTAAATATAGAATAAACTGGTTATTTTCAGTTATGAGCTAGTCAGAGAAGACCCTAGCTATATGACCTAGGTATTTGTAAAAATATTTTGAGTCTCATGACTCCAGGAACTTAGGACCAGGAGGAAAAAACACTGAGGCAATCTCTCCCTCCATCCTCCCCATACCTGATCCATCCTGTTCCCATCCCCACCCCTCCCCTATCCAGATCCACCTACTCCTGTCCACCTTCGAGGTCCTTTCTATAAAAAATATTTTAATACAGATTCTATCTGATAATCTTTACCTAATTTCTAGCCCTGTTCACTTTCACTTCTTGGTAAATTTTATAGTGTCTATATATGGTACCTTCCACTGCCATTTCTTCAAATTAGGGTCATGTACAGTATATGGTTCCTCGGGTTTCATCAACAAAGTAAACTGAGCTTCATGATACATCAACAGTTTTCATAGTAATCCCATTTTGATGGCTGGAACATGGAGCAGAGGAATCCAGTGAAGGAAGCATGGGGTGATATTCACTAGAAAGCTGTAACAATGGCTGTGAGTCTGGGTTCTTCCAGCTCACCTGCAACCATCTGAGACTTAACAGAAACATAATAACTTCCAGAGTAATTAAGCAATTATTCCAGTGCTGGCTATGTATATAGTCAGGAATTCAGAGAGACCTTAGGCAGAGTTCCTGAGGGAGGTCTACATAAACATCATTACATAGGCAGAAATTCAACCATTTTCCTTAATTGATTTTTATACCACTAACTATACTGACTAAATATATCTTTGTTATCAACTTTTTAAATTTTGGACTAGCTTAATTACATGGATTTATGTATCTGATACCTCTTGCGGCTGTCATAAGTTGCTATAAATTTGACATCACAAAAGAACAGAATCTGGGTGTGGTGGCATATGCTCAGAGTGGGTAGCATTTGGGAAACAGAAGTCAGGGGACTGTCTCCAGTTTGAGACCAGTCTGAGCTACAAAGTAAGTTCAAAAAAGAAAAAGAGATAGGATATGGAGGGAGTGGAGGGGGAGGGAGAGGAGGGGGCAGAGAAGGGGAGGAGTCAGAGGGGGAGGAGGAGGGAGAAGGAGGAGGAGGAAGAAGAGGAAGAGGAAGAAGGGGAGGAGGAGAGGGAGGAGGAGAGGGAGGAGGAAGAAGAGGCAGAAGGAGGAGGAAGGGGAGGAGGAGAAAGAAGAAGAGGAGGAGAAGAAGAGGAAGAGGAAGAAGAAGAAGAAGAAGAAGAAGAAGAAGAAGAAGAAGAAGAAGAAGAAGAAGAAGAAGAAGAAGAAAAGAAGAAATAATTTCCTGGTGATCTAGGGATCCGTTCTCACTGGCTAAAATCTATGTGTCCTCTGATTCCCACAAGGAACATGCAACTCTTCAGAAAATCTGAGATGAATCACCCAGCTCAGAAAGCTCAGAATCTTTAATTTTACCTCACCAAAAAAGTCCTTTTTGTCATCTAAGGTAACAAACAGCTCTGGGTCCCAGAGAGTAGACATGGCACCTGGAGGGACGGCAAGTTTGCCTGCCCCAGTAAAGTATTACCAAACAAGTAGCTAATATTTTATGTCTTAGAAAGTTGTTAAATTATAACTAAATTTAGGAGTTCTTTTTTACATGTTTTGAGAAGCCTCCATTTGATTTCCAAAGTGGCTTCAAAAACCAAAGTGAGCCTGCTACAGAGACACTGGAGTGTCCATGATCATTGCTACACTGTTTAAAATACCCAAGCTATTCAATTAGCCCCATTGCCCATCGACAGATGAAGGGGAGAGAAATGTGGTGTGCAGACATAATGGAATTCTACCCAGTCACAACAAAAAACAAATGACATTTCCAGGAAAGAATGGAACTCAAGATTAGAAAAGGGGACTGATAAAGACAAATGCCATTTTTTTTTTCTCACTGAGAAGTAGGGGTGGGGGAGGACAGGAATCTAGAGGGGAAGCACCAGGGATGCAGAAGAGGTGGACAACTGGAAGATGAGACAATTGAAGGTGATAAAAGAGGTAAGTGTAGTCAGAGCCCATTATACACACAGAAATGCCCCCAGTGAAGCCCCTCACTTTGCACAAGTGCTTATCACCAATTTAAAAAAAATTACTGTAGCCACATAGACTAAGTAAAATACATGTTTCCTTTCACTGAAGTAAAGAAATCACCAATGTTTTTAAATGTCATGAAATAAATTTTAGACAGCATTATTTGATGGACCCAAGATGTGTCAATAAAAATACATAAAGGGGCTTGAAAGGTAATGACGTTCAAGCCTTTCTCTTAGGAGCATTTGACAGACACATAGAGGACTTTTTCATTTTTAGTTTAGTTTTGTGTTTAAATTGACATGTAAAAATTCCATATATTTATTAGTTATCATGGTATTTTGACACACACATACACTCTGTAATGTTAAATCACAGTAAGCATTTCTTTCTCATGAAACTTCAGTCGTATTTTTGTTAGTAAGACATTCAGAGTTCTTTCTCATGGCACATGGATGCAATACACTACAGTTTTTACCTTATCTCTGTCCTCCAAGGCATCACAGCAGCACTTCTTGGTCCTTTCTGGGACTCACCACCTACTCACCAGATTTTTCCTTCTGAGTTCTTAAAAGACAATGTTAATGTCAGTGTGTGTCAGTAATTTATTCCACAAAGAATATCATTTAGTTAAATTGTAACTAGTGCCATTGCTGAGACTATGCCCCAGGTTCTTTTGGTAATAAGAAAATAGCAACTCCAATTGTTTCTCTGATTAAAAGTAAGGGGATTCTGGGAGTTTCTGGCATAGAGTGACAGGTCAGAGACAATAAAGAGCTGTGTGGATGTTCTAATTCTGAATCTCGTCTTTTCCTCAGTTCTGCCCTAGCACAGGCAGGAAGAAGCAAGGACTGGTAGCTTGACCTGAAGGAAAATCCACACAAAGAAAATTCCAATTATTAAGGTCACCAGACTGGATCCATCCCAGCAACTGTGAACTAATTAAAACTCCTTCTTCATCATACCTACAGACAGTGGTACGAAACGCTCTCTTCCTAGGAAAAAAACAAAAAGAAAACAAAAAACAAGAGAAAGACATCATTCTTAAGAAAAATAAATGCAATAGCATTTATGAAGATAAAAAGTAAGTTTTATGCAGGCTGGAAGCTGCTTAGGCTGTGAGCCTGACTCTTTGAAAAATAAAAACATAACATTTTATTAAGTGTTCAGCCAACCTAGATGGCTGGCAGATGGCTGATGATGTTTCCCTTGTTTACTGGTTGCTTTTGTTGACCATTATTGCATTCTGTAGGTGGATCTGACACTTTATTCTGATTAATAATGAGTAATTATAGAAAATATTACTTTAACTTGTAAACCTTACCTGATATGCATGGGTGGCCTGTGCATTCCAAACTAAAAATGCCCATAAAACTGAAGTCAGAACATGTCATCTTTTCTCATGACTGCAACCATGGCAATTGGCCCAGTAAAAAAGACAAATTGGAGTTTGTACAAGGCCTTGGGTATCCTGCTACTGCCCACAGCCCCCTTGTCTTTCCGACTACCTCCTCTCCTCTTCCTGACTGTCATCTCCCTAGTACACCCGTCTCTCTAAAGACAGAAAGAATCCTACCAAAAACATTGACCTGTCTTGCAACCTGCTTCTTCCTGGGGACTTCAGGCTAACTCCCTCACCTTCTTCAAACCTTTACTTAAATTTCTCTTTCATACAAGGAGGCCTGACTCAGCTGTCCTTTACAACACCGTACAGTGGCCTGCACCACTCCTCCTCCAACCTTTTTCTGCTCTTCTTTGACACTTGTAGCCTTTAATTTCTTATGCAATTGACTGAATGACTGATGACTCTTCGACTGATTTCTTTTTTGTTGCTGTTTCTCCCAAACTTTATGTGAATACTATGATGACCAGAGGTTTTGACTGTTCTGTTTGTTGATGTACTCAAGATCACAGAGTTCAAATGAGGACAGAGCAGACCTTTCTAATACGTGAATATAAACCAGGAAAATGGCCTATTAAGTATATCCTAATCCTTGCAATAAATGTTTAAGTCAGGTGGTTTTTTTAAAAAACTGTTCTTTATAGATTGGCTAAACTCAGAACTTTAGACGTTAAATGATTCATTCACACCAAGCAGCGAGTAAATGAGCTCAATAGCTTAAATATTTTCAACATACCCCAGTGAAATTTCATTTTCTTCCATTCAATAATTGCTTCTTAAGTGGTTATGCCATAAAAGGTATCAAGGTATAAAAATCATAAATGTGAGTAAAACATGGAAGTTATCCACAAGGAACTTGCCTTTCCTCAATACATTTTTGAATGGGAGCACTCAACAACTGATGGAGGATCAGTCTAGCCACCTATGATAAACACACATGCCCTATGCTTTGCCCTGATCAACCTGTCTGAGGCCCATTCTGTGATTCCTGGCTGGAAGACTTCACCTTAATAAAGAATATGTGCTTTTGTTTCTGAATTATGAAATAGACAGTAATCTCCCTTCTGTTCTGCCTTTTTCTGTATTTGCCTTTTAAAGATATATTTAATTTTTAGTTCATGTGTGTAACTGAGTGAATTTGTGTGCACCATACACATGTATGTGCATGTCAGAAAAGCCTGCTGTATCCCCTAGAACTAAAGTTACAGATGGTTATGAGTTGTAGAAAATGGGTGCTGGGAACCAAAACCAGGTCCTCTGAAAGTGCAGCAAGTGTTCTGAATATCTCAACATCTCTAGCTCCTATTTATTAATTAATTTATAGTAATTTATAGTAATTTCATATATGTACAAAACACAGTATGGTATGCCAAAAATTCTATAGTGTTTTTAATAATCAGAACAAAGTAGGTGGCATCTCAGACATACATAATTTCCTTGTGTCAGAATATTCAAAATCTTCTCTATTAGCTATTTTGAAATGTACAAGGAATTTTGTTAACTATTGGCTATATTCAAACTATTTTACTGTGGAACACCTGGAGTCATTCATTCTATGCAACTGTACTTCTGTATTATTCATTGCCCATCCTCTCTCTATTTGCCTCATCTTCAAAATCTTCCTGGATCTGATAACCACTATTCTTATCTCTACTATTTTGAAGTCAATTTTTGTTTCCATACATAAGTAGGAATATATGGAGTTTGTCTTTCAATCTCTGGCTTAATTAATAACATAGTTTTCCAGCTGCATCCATGTTGCTGCATGACAGAATTTTATCTTATTTTTCAATGTTATTTTATGTGTATGGATTCTCTGACTATGTGTATGTCTATGAACCACAAGCATGTCTGGTTGTGACCAGAAGAGGCTGTCAGATCCTGTAGAACTGGAGTTTACAGATAGTTGTGAGCTTCCATCAGAGTGGTAGGAATTGAACCCAGATCCCGCTGAAAGAGCAGCCAGTGCTCTAAACTACTGTGCTACCTCTACAGACCCCCCAATATTTATTTTATTTAGTTTTCTTTTTAATGCATATTTTATTTATTATAATTTATTCCCATTACACGCTAGTTGTTATCCCCTCACTCTTATCTTCCCATTCCTACCCTCCTTCCCTCTTCTGCCTATTCTGTCCCCTAGTCCTCTGATGGAAAGGAGAATGCCTTCCTACCCCAACTGTCTGGTAACAACCCATTAGGTCTCATCAGGATAGCCTGCATCCCTTTTTTCTGTGTGCCTGCTAGGCCATCTTACCAAGGGGCAGTGACCAAATCATGGATACCGGAGTGCGTGTCAGAGGTTCAGCAGCAGTCCTCCCTCCCTAGCACATGGAGAATTAGTTGTCCATCATCTACTTCTGAACAGGGGTCTTGGTTCTCTGCATGCATTGTCCTTAGTTGGTGCATCAGTTTGTGCAGGGCTCCCTCTGTCTAGATCTACAGGCCGTGATGGTCTCCCTGTGGAGCTACTGCTCCTTCCCTGACCTTCCATCCCCCCAATCTTCCCTACAACTTTCAATGCTCAGCCCAGAGTCCCAGTATCTCTCCAGATACCTTCCCAGGTGAAGTCTCTCAGAGGAGACCTATTTAGGGCTAATATCCACTTATAGGTAAGTATATACCATGTGCATCTTTCTGGGTCTGGGTTACCTTACTTAGGATGGTTATTTCTAGTTCCACCCATTTGCCTGGAAATTTCAAGATTTCCTGGTTTTTAATAGCCGAGCAGTATTCCATTGTGTAAATGTACCAGAGTTTCTTTATCCATTCTTCTGTTGAGGGACATCTAGGTTGTTTCTAGATCCTGGCTATTACAAATAAAGCTGCTAAGAACATAGTTGAGTGTGTGTCCTTGTTGTATAGTGAAGCATCTTTCAGGTATATGCCAGGAGTGGTATAGCTGGGTCTCAAGGTAGCACTATTCCCAATTTTCTGAGAAAGTACCAGATAGACTTCCAAATGGCTGTACGAGTTTGCATTCCCACCAACAACGGAGGAATGTTCATCTTTTTCCACATCCTCACCATTCTGTTCTGTCACTTGAGTTTTTGATCTTAGCCATTCTGATAGGTATAAGATGGAATATTAGAGTTGGGGTTTCTTTTTGTTTTGAGGGGTTTGTTCAATATTTTTTACATATACATTTATATTATTACACATATATACAATAAACTACCTATAGCAAGAGGAACCATGACACAATCAGGAATTATATAAATGTTACATTCTTAGTGTTTTGGCTATTTGTATTTGACAGCCTTGAAGAAAACATCTTTCCTATCTTGGTGCATCTAAAATTCTGAATGTAAATCAGTCTCCTTCACATTTTGTCATTATCAACTTAAAACATCTATCTAGATGTATCAGCATCATTTTAATTTGCATTTACCTGATAACTAGGGACTTTGAGCATTTCTTTAAGTGACTCTCAGCTATTTTATATTACTCTGTTGATAATTTTCTGTTTAGCTCTGTACCTCATTTTTTAATTGGGTTATTTGGTTCGGTGCTGTTTAATTTCTTGAGTTCTTTATATATTTTTAGTTATAGCCCTTTGTCAGATATAGGGTTGGTTAAGATCTTTTCCCAATCTGTAGGCTGTCGCTTTGTTCTGCTAACAGTGTCCTTTGCCTTACAGAAGCTTTTCAGTTTCATGAGGTCCAATTTTATTAATTGTTGACCTTAGAGCCTGAGCTGTTGGAGTTCTGTTCAGGAAGTTGTCTCCTGTGCCAATGAGTTCCAGGCTCTTCCTCACTTTTTCTTCTAACAGATTTAATGTGTCTGGTTCTATGTTGAGGTTTTAATCCACTTGGACTTTAGTTTTGTACAGGGTGATAAATATGGATCTATTTGCATTTTTATACATGTTGTTTAGTTTTCCTTTGTGTATATGTACCATGGTTTTCCTCCAATTATTAATTGATAGATACCATTTGTTTTCATTCCACGTCTATTGTGAATAGAACTGCAATGAAAATGGAAGTGCAGATGTTTCCCTGACATTTGATTCCATTCCCTTTGGATGCGTCCCTAGGAGCAGCACTGTTGGATTCTATGGTAATTCTACTTCTAGTTTTGTGAGGAACCATCACACTAGTTTTCATAGCGATTGTAGTTAATCTACATTCTCAACACCAGTTGACCAGGGTTCAGCTCTTTCTGGATCCCCACATAATTTTGTCTTAAAAATATTTTATATCCCATAATTAGGAGATAATTACATAGACAAAAATGTTTCTATCATCCTTAACTGCTAAGCTCCTATTAAATGGGTTCCCATTTTCCTTTGATATGATGTGTGTATTGAGACGGGAGGAAAATAAATAAGATTTTAAGCAAATATTTCAGGCCTACAATCTGGCTATTCTCCACAATGGAACTTATGCTACAGTATTTTCAGATGCTAATACATTTTGACAAGGCAATAAAGCAAAAGATCATTAAATTAAAAAACCAAATTATTCCCCCCAAAAGAACCATGAGATTTTTCACTGGTACCCATTCCTAGTTTCTTCATAATTGATCCAGAACCATGCTTTTCTGTTTATGATAAAGATGAGAAAAGGCTGGACTGAGTCAACTCTGGGGAAGACATTGCATCACTGACATGTAATGTCATTTACATTAGATGTGAGGAAATATTAATGCTTTGAGTCTGACTACGAATCAAGATCTTGCTTCATTTTGTGATGTTCACAAAATCCTTCCTAATGTGCAAGGTAGGTGAGCTCAAAAGCACAAATAAAATTATATGTGTGTGAGCACATATGTACGTATATATACATATATGTATATAATCACTATAGAGTCTGGTTGGAAAAGAATAAAAGAAGAACACTTTGTAACTGCCTTTTGAGGAGTAGAAAATCGATGTATCATGGTGGATCAGGTATTGGTCCTGAAAAAAAAAAAAAGAACAATGAAACAAAAGACACATAAATGATCAGGCACACAGCATAAAAGGATGTGTCTGCTAGGTTATGGTACATCTAAGAGGAATGCAGACTAGAAACTGAAACTAAGAAGTGAAAGTACTGTTCAAGCAGGCCAGTGTTGGGAAGAGGGTGACCAATATCTAAACTAAGCTTCAGAATGTATTTCTATCATGTTATTAATAGGAAAATAACCAACAAGGCAAAGAAACTATGTATGTAAGATGCCCCCACTCAAACATGTGAGATTATTTCATACATACTTTGATATTACAGATCCAAGGTGGAGAAACATGACACAACTCTAACATATGTTACCTAAGCAACCTCTCCCAGGTGTGTGCTGCCCTGAGAGACCTTGCCTGTTGGATTATTCTTTGGTGTGGCTGAAAGTTGTCTGAAGAACCCAACTACTAAGAGAGGCTGAATCGCCAAGCCTAGAAGAATCTGGCCTTTCCTTAATTACACAAGTCCAGTCTCAGAAATGCTAGTCTTTTGCATGAACACTTGATAGTATGTTGAACCCTCATCCAATGACTGCTGTTTGAGGGAAATGCCTACCACTCAACAACTGCTAAAACATAGCTGCCCTAAGTCCTACCCTGTCCCCAGTCACTGGAGAATGAACCACACAGCTAAGCATCCCAGTTCTAACTAAGTAGGCATGACTCATGATTAGGTTCTCTCTATAATTATAAATGATACAACATAGAGGTCCACTGGAAATCTTCCTGTTCTGTCTCTTTTTCTCTTGTTAGTATGTATAGAACACCTGTGGTTCTCACATCCCTAGAGCTGATGGGGCCTTGGCGGCCTTCTTTCTATATAAATGCTTCTCATATGCTCTTCTAGACCCGTGTAACGACCAATATTTTAATGTAATGCACTAATAGTTTAATACTTCTAAAAGGACAATGCTTCTGACACACCAGCAGGTCCTTAGGGTGTTGTAGAGTAAAAAAAAAAGAAAGTCTGCTGTAGCAATATACCATCTTTACTCTTTCCTTTTTCCTCTTTCTCTAAACTGGGCTGCGAATAGCAGGAGATGGCTGTTTATCAACAGATAATGTGATTTTATTTTCTTTTTTTGTCATCTACAATCATACATTTTGCTCATGTGAAGTATTCCAGACCTTTAAAATTGATCTATCCTGTCAAAAAAAAAAAAAAAAAAAAAAAGATTATTCTATTAAAATTTGACTCAAGATTGACTTTCTTTTTCTAGACTTTGGAAGGAAGTAAGATGCAAATGCAACTTAACAATTCCAAGATTATATTTCTGGTTATGCTTGCATTTCTGAAATGGAAAATAATGAGTCTATTGATGAAGGTTTTAACACTGGTGATAATTGCAAAGGCTTTTAGATGATTAGCTAATAGATAATAAAATCACACCGAGACTGTCTAAATTTTAAAGGTAATATAATGAGACTAAAATAAGGAATAACCCAGACTTTTTTCTCTTAATAGATGGCAATTAAGCCTTATGATTGCTCCAGGCTTAGTATTCTTCTCTACGAGTATTATCACTCATAAAAAATATTTTTACAACATAAAAATGATATCAACGTCTTAATATTGTCCACATGACAACCATGCAAAGCCCCTTACCTGTTACTTCACAACATGGCAAAAGAATGACCAAGCACAGACAGCATCAGAGCTGAGAATGCCCCCCCCAAGCTTACACGACTGTACATGGCAGCTGTAGGGCCCAAGCCCTCCTGTCCTGAAGCACAATGGGGTTATCTGATTGGATGCTGTGTGTACCAAAATTTAGGTTTATTGCTTTTTCCTAAACCTGCTTTCCTCGGTCTCCACATCTCCTCCTCTTTCCCTATCTGGAAGGGTACTTTCTAGCACAAGTTTCTCTTCCCTGCACACTGTTTCTGTCCTCAGCCATCGACAGTATTGTTAGTTGAAGTTCTCAAGGAGCTTTATGAACACAAGTCAATAGAAACTAATGTAACAGTTGTCAAATCAGATACCATAATTCCATTTCTCCCATAGGGAGCCACAGAAATGTGACTACAGAGGTGTTTTCATAATTGCAAATCTTGGAGGAAGAACCCTGTTTAATCAAACTGAGCAGAGGTCTGGGATGCGGCTGTTGACAGTCTGTGAGGGCTTTCTTCGTCACAGCAAGTTTAGAAACCGCTGGGTAAATCAAAGCAGAACTGATGGTCAATAGTCCTTAGAGGCCAAGGACAAGCACCACTCAGCTGCCCTTCTGATCACCTTTCAATGCTTTCAAAACCCTGGTCCTGCTCAAACACTGGCCCAGATCAATTGCTTCAGGATGTCTGGAGTAGGGCCTGAGCCTCAGGACTTTTTAAAAGCTCCTTGGGTAACCACATGTGCAGCCAGTGTTGAAAATCCATACTTTAGTGATGGGCACAATCCATCAGACCATTTTGTTTTTATCCCCTGGTTCATGTCTCTGTCCCTTGTTCTGTCTCTAGATGGCAATTATAGAGGTGTCCTGTGAATGTAACTGCACGGTTACCATCTCTGGCTTGAATGTCTAAATGGCCTGTCTTCTACCTAATCAAAATATTTAAGCACACGAAACTGAAATTTAAAAAAGAAAATGTACCTTAAGTTTTTTTTCACTTATCTTGATTGATATCTAAACTGATTTTAAACATTAAATAATTTTTTAAGAATTGAGTTTCTATTCCTTCTGTGTAAGTACAGCATTGTGTTTCAGATGCTTTTTCCTCCCATCCTTTAACTCCCAGAATAACAACTCATGAGACTCAGAATATAATTACAAATACCTAGGCCATATACCTAGTCTCTTCTCTGATGACATCATAACTTAAAATAACCCATTATACTAAGTTACATTCTGCCACATAACTAGTTACCTAAGCTCAGGCAACATGCATCCATCTTCCTCACTTCTTACCAGCTGAATCTCACACATCTGGCTCTGTACCAGAATCCCTTCTGCCTGCCAGAAGCCCCACCTATTTCCTCTCTAATCTATAAGCCATAGGTTTTTTTAATTGACAGGTGTTGAATTTATACAATACACAAGTGATTCCTCCTATACCTTCTTTAAAATATTTTACTTTTGTTTTGTGGAGACAAGAAAGATATGTCAGTGCTTAAGAGCTTTTGCTGCTCTTTCAGGGGATTAGGCTTTGTTTCTTAGCACCCACATGTCAGTTTACACACACCTTTAATCCCGGCACTTGGGAGGCAGAGGCTGGTGTATTCCTGTGAGTTCAAGGCCAGCCTGGTCTACAAAATGAGTCCAAGATAGCCAAGGCTACACAGAGGAAATCCTGTCTTGAAAAACATAAACAAAAACAAAACTGTCTGTATCTCTAGTTCCAAGAGATTTTCTTCTGACCTAGTCAGTACCAGGCACACATGTTCTGCACAGACATACATGAAGATAAACACCATTGTGCTGATTGGTTTTAGTCAACCTAACATAAACCTAACCAAGAAATATCTGGGAAGGAGGAATCATGTAGTTTTATTAGCTTTTAATCATTGAGCCATCTCTTTAGGCGAGGAAGAGGGAATCATAACTGAGAAAATACCTGCATTAAGATGGACCTGTAGGAACAATACGACAGCCTACAAACTGAGAAAAGATCATCACCAACCCTACATCTGACAAAGGTCTAAAATCCGAAATATATAAAGAACTCATGAAATTAAACACCACCAAATCAAACAACCCAATTGAGAAATAGGGCACAGAACTAAACAGAGAATTCTTAACAGAGGAATATCGAATGGCTGAGAAACAAAAAATGCTCAATGTTCTTAGTCACCAGGGAAATGCAAATCAAAATGACTCTGAGATTCCATCTTACACCCATCAGAATGGCTAAGATTAAAAACGCAAGCAACACCACATGCTGGCGAGGATGTGGAGAAAGAGGAACACTCCTTCATTGCTGATAGGAATGCAAACTAGTACAGCCACTTTGGAAATCTGTCTGGCGCTATCTTAGAAAACTGGGAATAAGGCTTTCTCAAGATCCAGCTATTCTACTCCTTGGAAAATACCCAGAAGATGCTCCAGTACACAACAAGGACATATGCTTGGTTATGCAAGAACATGGTTATGTTCATAGCAGCCTTATTCATAATGCCCAGAACATGGAAACAGCCTAAGGGTCCCTCAGTAGAAGAATGGATAAAGAAACTGTGGTACATTTACACTATGGAATACTACTCAGCTATTAAAAACAAGAATTCCCAACATTTGTGTACAAATGGATGGAACTAGAAATGATCATAATGAGTGAGTTAACCCAGAAGCAGAAAGACTCAAATGGTATATATTCATTTATATCTGGACACTAGCCCAAGGGGCATGTCCCATGAAAGTCTTCACTTACCAGGAAAGTGGGATAGATGTGAGGACATCCTATTGGGACTCTAGGTGAGAGAAGCATGGAAATTGGGGAAATAGAAGGATCCAGAGGGTCCTAGAAACCTACAAGAAGAACACTATGATGGGCGGATCTGGGCCCAGAGGTTCTGCTCAACCAAGGACAATATGTGCAGTAAGCATCAAACCCCTACCCAGATCCAGCCAATGGACAGGACATTCTCCACAGTTAAGTGGAAAGTGGGGACTGACTTTCACACAAACTCTGGTGCCCCATATTTGACCATGTCCCCTTGATGGGAAGGCCCAGTGGCACTCAGAGGAAAGATAGCAGGCTACCAAAAAGAGACTTGATACCCTATGATCATATACAGGGGGAGGAGGTCCCCCTCGGTCACAGTCATAGGGGAGGGAACTAGGGTGAAAGTGGGAAGGGAGGAGGAATGGGAGGATACAAGGGATGGGATAACAACTGAGATACAATATGAATATTATCAATAAAAAAAAAACTTAAGTTTTTTTTAAAAAATATTGACCTGGAGACAAGATTGTAAAAACTTATCATTAGTGACTGGCACTGTGAGTGGCACTGTGCCTGGGAAGATGATACTGGAGTATACAAGAACTCAGGCTATGCAAGCCATGAGTAGCAAGCCACTAAGCAGCACTCCTGCATGGTCTGTACTTCAATTCCTGCCTCCATGTTTTTGCCTTGAGCTCTTGCTCTGACTTCACGCAATGATAGAGTATGATCTGAAAGTTGTAATCTGAGATAAACTTTCTTCTACCCAAATTGCTTTTCATCACAGCAATACAAATCATAACTAAAGAAGAAATTGCCACTGGATTGTAGGATATCACCGTGTGACAGGCCTATCCACATTGTCTGAAGTTGGGGCATGGGGTGTGGAACTTTAGGCAGAATAGACACTATTCTGTGGGAGTTTGGAAAACAAGGATGCTGAGAGCAATGTAGGCAGTGCAAGCCTGGCTTGTAAGTTTCATAGGGTTTTAAAGACCACCAGAGCCAGGGGTGGTGGTGCAACCCCACGCTCAGGAGGCAGATACAGGTGTATCTCTGAATTCAAAGACAGCCTGGTTTACAGGGTGAGTTCCAGACAGAGTTATAGTCAGGGCTACACAGAATAATCCTGTCAAAAAAACAAAACAAAACAAGAAACAAAAGTAAACCAAATAAAACACAACAAAAAACCAGACCTGTTTGGGTGATATTGTAAGTTAAGACTCTGCAGTTCTGGTCAGCTGGCATTAAAGGGTCCATTGTGATTAAGAAGAGAGGAGCACCGTTAAGTCAAAATCTTCTGGGCAGTGTTTCCTTAGGTTCAGCACACAGAAGCCGTGGTCCAGACAGGGTTAAGGCTGTGTGTGCATTTACTGGCAGCCAAACTTGGTAATAACTAAGAGTTTCCCAGGTGACACTGGTTTTTGAAGGCGTGCAGGAGTCATGGATAACAGCTAAGGCAAGGCCATTGGTGAAGGTGCAGCCTCAGTTGCAGCAGCAGCCCCAGGATTATAGGAGTCATGGGGAGAAACTGAGGCTTGACACCCTGTGGAAGGGCCAGAGTCCCTAAAGAGAGCTCATAAGAGGTTATTGGTGAAGACACCGGCAGGTTGCAATGGAGACATCAAAATTTTGGAGTTGACAGTATGACAGAATGATTACCAAGTACAGAAGCAGCTGTGGGGTAGGACCAGCTTGATGTGCTATGTATGTTGTGCATGGCAGAGTCAGAGAGGTGAAGCTTATCCAAGCCCACTGGAGATTGTGAGTCCCAGACACCTTTACACTGTTGGACTTCAGTTTTCCTTTGCTCTGATTATAACTGTGCCCTGGTGCTTCCTTTTCAAACTAAGTATATAATTTTTATTTTATTTTACAGGAGGCCACAGTTAACAGTCTTTGAAATGTTAGAGAGATTTGACGTTTTAAAGAGACTTTGGGTATTTTAAAGAATCTAGTCCCAAGATGCGTTCCTTCATCTATTGAATTCTGTTAGAGAAGCTTACCTCTGTATTGCTTGCTTTCTTCTCTAAGATCTCTCATTCCCGGTTTTTTCTTTTGTCTGTACTTTTATCATTGTTTCCATTTTCGTCTTCAGAACTTGAACAGCTTTATTCATTTCCTTCATCTGATTGTTTATATTTTCCTGAATTTCTTTCAGTGCCTCTCTATAGGCCTTTTTTATGTCAACCTTTTTGCCTGCATCTTCCTGCATTTGTTTATGGATTTTATTCATTTCTTCCACTGTCGTCTTCATTACTAAGGATTAGATGTCATTTTCTTATATTTTAATTGTGTTTGAGTTCTCAGGGTTGCTTTCTTTGGGATAACTGGGATCTGGAGATGCAATATTGTTTTGGTTTTTGTTATTTGTGTTTTTACTCTGGCTCTTAGTCATCTTGCTGTCTCTGATGTTGGGAGGTAGCTTCTGGAGTCCCTCATTGGTCCTTGAGAGCAGTTTGTTGGTGAGTGATTATAGGTCGGTAGCCTTTGCCTGTGGTGGTCAGGGAACTCTTCCCTGGGACAGGCAGGTGACCTGGTTTCTGCTCCTGAAGACTTTGCTCCACACTCTGGGCTCCCCACAGGGTCAGCCAAGGTAGGTGCTGGTGCTTTGTAGCCACAGGATCAGTTCACGGTAGTGTATGTAAAGACAGTTGTCCTGTCTTTGTCTGGGCTTTGAATACCCTGCCCTTGGGCCTTGGGGCTTTCAGTCCTAGGCTCAGATCATCCTAGTGTGCCTGAACTCCTGCTCGCTTCTAGCAGTTGTTTAGATTTCTGCCTGATCCTTACAGGTAGTGGGGCCTAGGTTCCACCCTCCAGAGAGAGAGAAGATTCTGCCTTCTTATTGTTGTTGGTTGGCTATATTTCTGCTGTATCCCCTCAGGCCTGCCCAGCCTCTCTGAGAGCATGGAAGGCCCTGCTGGGCTATGGACTCTGGCTAGGCTGGTCCTACCCAATTGTGCAGGACCAGTCTGCTGGGGCAGATCGCTAGGTTTCTGCCTCATCCCATTTACACCACGCAGCTGTCGCTGTAGAGAGTGTCCACAGCCATCTGGGCCCCCGGGTGGCACCCGGGGCTTTCTGTGAACTGGCACAGGTCAGGTGGGTGGGGATCTGAGGACAGATCCACCCATTTTCCTGAGGTTTCCCAGGCCAGGAGCTCTGGTGCTTCACTGCCCATAGTTCAGTCTTATATACCGAGTTTGTACTATACAGCCCAGATGCAGTTTGCGGGCAGGTTCCGGTCCAGACTCTGGGGACTGGGCCCTTGTCCTCAGTGGGCATTTGATGACCTGAGGCCAGACCCTCCTGTGGTGTGCAGTGTGCGGACCCCTCTCATCTAGTGTTCTCCGGGTCTTATGGTCTGTGGCTCCCAATCGGGTCCATAGTCACCTTCCTGTAGATCAGATACAGTGCGTGTTCAGCACCGCCAGTGGCACTTTTAAAATCTGGAGTTCCCTTCAAGACCAGAAGCATCAGATCACTCCTTAGAACTACAACTACAGTGTGGGTGCTGAACTCCAGTTCTTCCCAAAAGCTGTGCACACTCTTAACTGCTGCACCAGCTCTCTATCTCTATGACTGTCTATTTCGAGCATACATACACACATCTACGTACAAACCCTGAGTCACGAACATAGAGTTTACATAATCTACATTCAAAGTCTTGCTTAATGTTTTGCTCTTTCCTGAAGCAGTGGCATTCTCTGTCAACTCACCTATATAAGAAGCAACTGTAAGAGGTTCATGGTATTAAGCCAGCACGGGCAAGATAGTGAGACACCATGTCCAATACATTTTTCTTTTTTTTTTTTTTTTTTTTTGTATTCTTTGTATTTGGAGCCCTAGGCTCCAAATAACTGCATGCTTTTTTTCTGTGAGAGACTAGACATACCATAGATAAAATCTCCAATGTTATTGAAGATTAGAAGTTAAAGTACCAGAATTGGATGCAGCGTGTTTACATCAAACTGTGCTGTTACTACCGTTGCCAGAGGGCATCATCAATAGAGTGAGGATGATTCAGGTTCCTGAGAGAAAATGGGAAGCCAGCAGCTAGCACTGAGAGCAGAGAACATCCCGGGTCAGGCAATCTGAGCTAATAAGGTGATAACAGAATGAAGGGTCCTGTGCCAGCAGCACCTACTGGCTTTTTTTTTTTTTTCCTGGAACAGGTTTGAATACACTTTTTGTCTAAAACTTGCCCTCATTTCTGAATTTTCTCCTCTGAATGTGTTTGAACCTGGGCCAAGGTGCTTTCAAATTCCCTTAAGGGTTGAGATGCTATCTGCAGTTTCTGTCATAAGAACATAAAATAGGGTAGCAACAGTCTACTGATTGGAAAGCAGAGAAAAATTGAAAATTATCTCCAGCTTATGTCTAAGTCAATTTAAATCTAAGGATGGGCTCAAACTGAAGCAGGACAAGCTCACAGTTTTATGAGCCAATTCAAAGTGAGTTTTAAAACAAATTTAGAACCTAAAAGGCAATTTAATTCAAAATTCCTCTAGGCAGAAAACCAATGGGACTGTAAAATAGCAAAATGCAAATAAAAGAGCAGATTCAAGGGTAAAAATATTTTACAAGTTCCAGTGACAGGACAAAAATTCTATTTAAATATCAGGTAGCAGGAAACTGCTGTTGTATAACATAAATGTGTGTGTATACATGTATATATTGAGGGGTTTTTTAAAGGAATGCACTAGAAATTAGCATATTTCAAGAGAATTTCACTTCTGTCGATCACTCAGCCCTGGGTGAAACAGTCTACTTCTAGGGTCTTATATGCCCTTAAGAGAAAAGCATTGTAAAGTTGGCCCTTTGGCCACAAAGTTGTTGGCTCTGTATCTACCCAAAGCCTCCAACTCTAGTCTGAAAGGCCTAAGCATTTCATTATCTCATAAGTAAAGTACTTTAAGATCTGATTTCATCCTTCTAACTTCCTGTCCCTATAACAGTGTACAATCCTAAGCTTGCCCTACACAAAGGGTGCCATTAGTTCAACACAGGAAGGCAGCGTGTTCCTAAGGGTTGGAAAATGTTTCAAGGTTGGTAACGTGTTCCAAATTTGTCTCTTCCTGAAGCGACATTCTAAAGGCAGTTTTAATTAAAGTTGATGAGACTAATCTCCAGCAAGGAAGAATATTTGTCCTAACTGATAAGGGCAAATATTCACTGAGTAACCAGGATTCCATTTCTTCCTTTCAACAACAAGCTTACTCTCAGTGATCCTGTTTCCCACCATCTTGCCTCCTAACTACAGGAACACTGCATTAGCCTTCCTGTTTGTTTGTTTGTTTTATGAGTTTGTCATTCGTAAAATTGTCTTACTTTCCAGGAATTTTTACTCCTTTTTCTCTAACTGATTCTAATACTTGACATTCTAGTGACTACTTCAGTTATTCTTGAAATTAATTTGGGTAACAAGACTCAGTCTTAACCAGAAACGATACACTTATAGGTATAGGGTCTAACTTCATGGCAACCACATAGTTTCAAAGTGAATAAAGACTCCTGATTTACCATACAATTCATAGAAGCTAAAAGGTGAATCCCACAGTGAGTCTTCATTGATCTAGAGTAAAGCACAGAGAAGCTGACCATGTAATTCTGCTGTAAACATTATTGATTTACCTCTTGATATACAGCGGCTCCCAGGTAGCCTTATGGTGAGATGCTCACCAAGCAACAGCAGGTAACAAACTAAGTCACCTGATGGGAAAACCTTGGCTTCATGCATCCCAGTGGTTATGGGATGTTCCCAAACTTAAATTTGTACTAATTCTTTGTCATTTTCTCAAGAAAAGCCCTTCCTTAGCCTTAGCTAACCACACAGTTTTACATGCCCATGGACAGTGCAAGCTGGTACAAAGAAATCATGAGAAAAGATCCTTAGAAGATCATGTGCCAGCTTCTGGGATATATTGCAGATTTTTTCTCTCTCAACAAATAAATCACTAAAAAGCTAAGGTTATTAGTGTATGTCAAATCCAAGGAGGAAATAATGCTGTGACCATCATTAGTGCACATTCGGTTTAAGATAGGTTGCATTTATGAATACTTTGAGAACATTTTGAATACTTTAATTTACCCACATTTTGTTTTCTATTTCTAAAAGTCTATCCAGCATTATTTGGTTGAGAAGTCTACATGTGGTAGCACAAAATAAATTGTTACTCTAAAAGTGTTTCTGTCACATTCAGTAGAAAATTCATATCATCTTTGGCAAGATTTTGAGTCTGAAATGGTTTGGACAATGCCTTAATGTTATGAAATGTGTGAGGTTTCTGGTTCTAGACAGCATTATTAACTTTGCATTTTCATTCTAAATTTAATTATAGAT
The DNA here is from genome assembly GCF_903995435.1 of Acomys russatus. NCBI lineage: Eukaryota > Metazoa > Chordata > Mammalia > Rodentia > Muridae > Acomys > Acomys russatus. Next base: position 27,570,928 of record NC_067147.1, on the reverse strand, counting down.
ATACTTCTTTGGGAGGTATTTTTATTTAAAAGGTTATCACACATCTGTTATGATTTAGAAGCCTACTTTCCTAGAAATCTCATAAAAAAAGAAAACTCTCTTTAGAAAACATCGGTGTCAAACATAATTTTTCTATATGCTTCATTTTGTTCTCTGTATAAATTATTCAAGTATGTCTTTCTTTTAACCCAACATTTTCTCTTCCAACTTATCATAAAAATGTATGCTATAGTGAAAAAAAGGAGTGAACAGATTTCAGTTTTCCCTAGTGTTTAGGAAATGCACTCTGATTTCATAGGTAGAAAGAGTTCTTTTAAATTTGCAGGAATATAAAAATCTATGTTGTGCATGATTATTCTAGAGAGTTCTACTTGAGAATGCCGGCATCTTGTCTTATATTCGCAGAGCACATTTACAGGTAATGATGTCTGAGGGGATGCTTAAATCTCATTAACACTGTATTTTCTCTCAATCAAAGATGAGATGCTTCTGAAGTGCAGGATCAGTAATAAACTAAATTTTAAATCACATGTACTGGGCTGGATGATGATGACTACTACAATTGATAACCTGCTTGAATTCTAAGAACTTACTTGGTAGGTAGAACTTTAAGGTATCCTCTGCCTTCCATACATGCTCATGAGCCATGATACACATGTGTGAACACAAGAACATGCAAATAAGTAATACATGTAATAAATAAATACCTACAAAAATTTTTTTTGGTTTTTTGAGACAGTGTTTCTCTGTGTAGCCTTGGCTGCTTGGACTCGCTTTGTAGACCAGGCTGGCCTCGAACTCACAGCAATCCGCCTGCCTCTGCCTCCCGAGTGCTGGGATTAAAAGCGTGCGCCACCACGCCCGGCTCAAATTGCACATACTACTAAAAAAACTTTCTTACCTTGTCTAAACCAGTGAAAGTTATCATGATCTGGAAGAAAGAAAGCTGAAGGCTAATAAGGTTGAAGCCTTCAACTGGTCTTGGCTTTTGCTTTCTGTGTATTCGCCCCACCCTGGCCATTCCCAAACAAAGTCCTTTTTAAAACTGTAACCCAAAACTAAGAAAATCTTAAAGCAAATGGACAAGGCAAACAGACTCAACACTGTCTACTTTGTCACAAAATAAATAATTCTGTAGCTCACCTGCAAGCATGGAATACACACAATATAAATGTCAGGTGCCATTCAAGTGGCTTTTCACATAGTGACTAATCTAAATTTTTCTGGTTTTAGCATGATCATAATTCCACTAATGCAGAAACTAAACATAGACAGTCTTTAAAACCTTTACCAGCATCTCAGAGATAGTAAACTGTACTCCTGGGACTCAAAACAAGGTAGCTCACTCCAAAGTCCACACCCCCTCAACTGTGCTTCCCCAAAAGGCTTAATGCCCAAAATTTATTTTGACCCAAACTGAACTTTGTGTATGAGTTTTCTGTAATGATCTGAATCTACTATAGATAAACATGCTCTTTCCTCTATTTTGAGTGAGTGTGTGTGTGTGTGTGTGTGTGTGTGTGTGTGTGTGTGTGCAGTGCAAAGGTCAAAGAACAAACTTGCAGAAATAAACTCTTTTTTTTTTTTTTGATCATGTGATCTCAAGAACTGAACTCTGGGTAAGAAGTTCCCTCTGCGCCATCTTTTAGCCCCCAAAATTCTATTCTTAAAAAAAAAAAAAAAAAAAAAAAATTTAAAACCAAGTAAGTCAGAAGCCATTCAATCAGGCACTCTTTTTCATAGTGTCTTTCCAAAAAGGAGTTCATGATGAAGCAAAACCATTCACATGTCAAGAAGCTTTTAACTGCTGTGACTGCAAATGTGACTAATGTCAACACAGTGGCCCTAATGGCACTGCAGATAACATACTCTTTTAAAGCATGTAAAAAGCTATCCTCTTACACTGAGGAGAGATCCTGGATATTAGAGCAGCTATTTGGCTTCTGCAGCAGTTCACAATAACAAAAATAAGCCCCAGGGGAACAGAAACAGGAAACATGAGAGAGGCCTCTAGAAAGCAGCAGAGTCCTTGAGAGCTTTCCCTAGAATTCAAGCTCTGTGGGAGCCCCTGTGAACTGCTGGGCAAGAGTTGTTCTCAATCTTAAATAAGCAGAGGAACTGCCTGTACACTTGTGAAATTGCATGCACCTGGGCCTAAGGCTTTGCCTTTCTGAAGAGCACAGAGGTGATGCCGTGGCTACAGCAGGAAGCCACTAGGAACTATGCTGAGCAGTGTGCTCTTTTTTGTTCTTTTCTTTTTAATATTTTATTTAACTTTAATTTATGTGCATTAGTGTGGGGGTGTCAGATCTTACAGTTACAGACAGTTGTGAGCTGCCATGTGGGTGCTGGGAATTGAACCCGGGTCCTTTGGAAGAATAGGCAGTGCTCTTAACTATCGAGCCGTCTCTCCAGTTCTCCTTGTCGTTCTTATAACTCCTGCAATCGCTTGTTCTGCCTTGCTTGCTCAGTATTCATTTCTTTTCCCTACACAGCTGAAAAACAGCTCTGGAAATACATAACATGCAAAAGGCCAGCCTCCTCCTCAACAAAGGGTACAGAAATATGCTATTAGGTCACTCCGTACAAGGGAAGACTTCCATGACACAGAGCAGGAGCATGAATAGTGAGTGTCCTTATGTAGGGAATGCTTTTCATTTCATCTCCACAAGGCTCTACTATGTCAGGTGAACTTGCCAGGTACAGTTTGTTTGTTGCATGATATTGGCAGCATTAAGGGTTTTATGCCCTGTACATAAGGAGTAAAATCCACATACTCTCTGTAGATTTCAGCCAAAGTCCCCTTAGTCTTTGCTTAACTTTAAGTTCCCATTAGGCCAATTCAGATGCGATTTTCACTTGAGTGTTAGATTAAATCACACTGTCATCTAGTGTCACATTTTTTAAATGAAATGTCCAAATGAACATAGCATAACATATTTATAAAACTTCCTGGCAACACCGTCTGATCTCATGTGAAGAATTTTTAACTTGAGAAATAAAGGAAAATAATTATTGTAGCAGATTTGCTGATAAAGGTCAAAAGGATATGTTCACTTTATAGATGGAGGAATTATGGCTCAAATTAAAAGATCACTTGTTCGTGGTTGTTTGCCAAGATCACAGCAGAATTGATGTAGGTCATGTGTGGGGTGAGGCAACATTGCCCAGGGCATCACTTAAGCTCCACACTGGACGGAGGGCATGGCTAAAACAGAGAGGCCCATAGTGCCTTAAAGTACTGAGGTAGTTCTGAATCTGCAAAGGCGGGAACTGGGGAGGGATGGGTGGGCATCTTAGGTACATAGAGAGAAGAGAGTGCATGCATCACTAGCTTTCCCAAGCTTAAAAATAATTGATGACAACAGATGACCAAAGACCAGGCACAGGTAATTTTAAGGGGAGGCTAGTTAAGGCAAAGACTAGAAGAGTAATGTGTAAATGCTTTCTTATGAAAAAGTAATAAAGAGGCCTGAGTTACACACTGGACGCATTGAACTCCAGAAGCATATAGGATGTCCAAGTGGAGGTGCAGTCTTGGGAAATTAACTTAGCAATCATCTGTCTGGCATTAGAAAGTCAACACATAGGACTTGCCATCGACACCTACTGGCTCCTCACGTCACCTTGTAAGCCTGGACTATTCCTATTTTAGTAGAGAGGGTAGCCACATGGAAGAGGTGTGTGAACATTACTCAAGCTAAACTGAAAACTTTAGAGTAGGCAGGTTCAGCATCACATACATGGCTTGTAAATATAAAAGATTCGTACATATGTGGCCTGCTGTTTTAGCACACATTTTCTGTCATACAGAGAAAGCAACGAAGATAACCAACGTATACAAAAATCAGAGACAGCATAATAGTGGCATACAGAGAAAACATGTAACATGTGCAGGGTTTGCTACCATGCTTCAGTCCCTGCTGAGATCCATGACTCCTCCTCCTCCTATAGCCAAGGATTAGGGTCATGCAACAATATGAGAAAAAAATCCACACATTTAATTAAACCTAATTTGATTTCTATCATGTCTAACCAAGAGTCTTCACAACTGAAAATTAATGTTATCCATAGACATAAGAACATTTTTTAAATAAGAAGAGGACTAAAAGAGGGAGGATCCTAAGCAAGAATCACCATTAAATTTCAGGAAAAAGAAAAGAGACAAAGGGAGGTGAGAAGCAGCCAGAGAGAAAAGAAGACCTGCACCCTCCAGCATCCTGCAAATCAAGAGAAAACCATTTCAATACAAAGGCATAAACCAATAGTGTCCAAATGTTCAATTCTGCTGGTCTACTAGTTGTGAGATATAAAGGAGGATCTGTGACCAGGGGTTAACAGGAAGAAGGTCGCTATTAGCTGCTGGGCTGGGGCTGGGGGCGGGGCACAGAGGAGGGGCCAGGTATTGGTGGGAAAGGAACAAGAATATTTGGGGTTCATGATGAGAAACTATGAGCAGTAAATAGACTGGGTGGAGTCTGATTACATAACCCAACAGTAACTTTTAAAGATAAAAGAAAGGATAAGGCTGCATGTGGTCACTAGGCAAGGCTTTTGGTCTTTTGTTTTGTTTCGATTTCCCCCATGTGTGTGTGTCTGTGTGATACAGACGTTAGAAGGGTGTCGATGTGTTAACTTGTAGATTGTAGGTATCCGGAGAGGGTCACACCATAGAAAAAGGCATCCAAGGAGCCCAGAGGGTTGTGATGCTGTATAGACCTGAGGGACATGGTAAGCCTGAGGGAAGGTGGCAGCTCCCTGGATGGGAACTGAGGAAGTAGCGCTTGCCTGACAGGAACAGCCACCCTTTTCCTTCTTCAAGTCTGGAACTCATGGGCTCTAGTTGAACCCTGCCATCCAAGGGGAAATGCAGGTGACGCCAAGCAAATCTATGACTCAGCCTAGTGTCATTTAATCAATGGCACCTCTACACTGTTTCCTCTACCTCCCAGCATATAAGCTCTGTGCTGTGTCTATAGACATTCAGAAGTGTACTTTCCTCTCTCAGCTGTGTGGAAAGCTGTCATGAGGCATACATATTTTCTACTTTGCTCCCATCTCCTCAATAACTTGCATACAAATATCTGTCTAAAAACAATGGTCTGTCCAGTGAATGTGAAAGCTACTCAGAGTTTAACTTCAGCATAAATTGGCATCTATATTTCCTTTCGCTTCAGACATAATTCTGTTTCTTTCACAAAAAATTTAGTTGATAGGCACTTTTCTAGTGGTCAGAGAAAGAAAACCTAGAACTTTTTAGTAATTTAATTTGTATTTTGTATAATTTACTTTGTTGAGGCTTTTATAGGCTCATAATGTAATACATGTAAATGAAGCTCCAGCCAAGGAAAAGTTGCAGCCATCGCTTTCTATCATCTTTTCCATAGATCATAAAATAGAAAATATTAAATGATAAAATGCTTTTAGATTGATGGAATAAAAATTCTTAGTTCTTTTCAGACCTTCTTCCCAATCCAGTGCAAATCTATCCATAATGTAAAAAACCTGGATTAACACCAAGCATCTCATAATTCAGCTAACGTTTCTATGGCTTCTTATTAACATCTCTTGAATATGCCCTAAAGTATCAGTGACGCTGTACCCCTCCACTGCTACTATCTCCTCTCTTGTTGCATGCATTTAATATCTATTAAGCAAATATATTCAAATGCAAGTCGCACAATTGGAAATTTCTTTATGGTGTTAGAATACCTAATACATTTTTTCCGTTTCCCTTCATTGACGATTTGGTTGCTTTCACATTTAATATTAAGCTTTGTGAGGACCCCGGAGCGCCAGCACTCACTGACTGTTTAATGGTACACTGCTGCCCTCTAGCGTACATTCGAGATTTAACGTGCAACCGTTTATGCAAGCTTTTGTCCTAGCCATGTAAACTGACAACCATTGCTTTTAACGGAATCAATTCTCAGCAGTAAACAGTATTGAATGACTGGGGCCATTGATTAATTTCTTCTCTTTCTGGATGAAATTAGCATGGTCGAGGAAAAAAATAAATCCTAATCTAGAAAAATAAAACCTTTCCTCACTTTTTGGTTGAGGGGCAGCATCCCATTTAACACTTCTTCCCCCTTCATTTAGGCTACTGTTGAAATTCCACATATATTCTTTTTTAACTTATCACCTTTACTTTTTCATTCATTCATTCATTTATAAGAGGTGCACCTGTCATGGCTCACATGGAAGTCAAACATGGAAGCATGACAGTTTGTGAAATCTGTTCTCTCCTCCCATGTGAATTGTGAAGGTCAACCTCAGGTCATCAACCTTGGCGGCAAGCCCCTTTACCCACTGAGCCATTTGGTTGGCCCCCCTGAATAAATTATCTCAATCTATCACTCCTTAAACAGCCAGAGGATTCACATCATTTATGCTCTTGCTGAGTACTGAGTGTTTGCTGAAGACAATCTCTAATGATGAAAACATCATTGAAAACAGAATCAATTAAAATTCTTAAAGCTGTCAGAAATTTCAGCGAGGTAATTTTTATGTTCAAACATTTATAGAATTATTTGATGTTTGAACTTCTGTTCTTTGAGAAATGTCTGAAGTGGTTCCAGGGCATGCTGTTTCTCTGTGATGGGCTTTCTGTCCTAGAGGGTTACTGGAAAGACAGTGCCTTGCTGAGCAGTTCCACTGAATTTGCACTCAGGCGTATTGATGAAAACCGGGGGAGCCACCACATTTAGCTGAATGGCATACTAAGAAGAAAAGGCCTAGTTACTTAAGTATCTACCTTAGGATTATTGTCAGTGTGACTGGGGTTATATGGTCTATGCACTTAGAAATAGCATAGAGACCAAGAAACGGACAGGACAGACATAAGGATTTGGCCCCAGCCTTCCCTTTTCTGAATCTTACATGCTAACTTCTAACATGAAGACTTGCATTTCTCATAAAACTGGAGGGCCAATAGAGACAAAGCCCCTGCATGATGACTGCTATGCTCTCAGAAAAAAATAGATAGATCTCTGCTTATTCTGAATCTAGTGTAAGTATTAAGTTACTCCTCATCTTCTGATTAACAACCATTTCTTCCATCTCCTTTTAGAAACTGTGTTTCAGCCATATACATATATATGAATACATACATACATACGTACATACATACATAGGAGTGTTAGGCACCTTAAACAAGGAGGAATATATATGCTTTAAAATACTCAGTAATTCACAGAATTTGAAAGGCCCAGAAGTGCAGGTTATGCCTGATCCTCCAAAGGGACTCACAGGAGCCATCACTGGGCAGCAGCACCACCTGGTGTCACCTAACCCTTTGATGCCTGCCACTTCTGCATCACTCAAGCTTACTTACTGTGGGCTTCACACAGGTTCCATGTATGCACCTGATTGGCAGTCTTTACACCTTGGCTGCAAGAGAAACTGAAAAAGAGAGATTCTCATTTCTAGTCTTAGAGACAGTATCCACAGGGAGGCAACTGCCCAAAGTAAGAAAACTTTTGAAAAGGTCCTCGTGGCCAAAATCGTGACTATTTCCCTCCAACTGTTTAATATAATCTCCCTCAAGATAATCAAATTTTGTTTCCTCAAGAGCTTTTAGAAACATAACAGTTCTAATGAAACACACACACCTCAAGGCCAATAAAACTGTAAATCACAGCTTCTCATAGGTGTGTCTGCGACTGTCTCCGGCTGTCTCTGGGCACGTGAGTATGTACACATTACATGGCACTAGGGAAGTACTGCAGTATGGTTTTCTTTATGCCCTAATTGACATCTCCTAAGTCTATAGTTAACCCAAGGAATAAGGTATATAAAGGAAAGTGTAGAAACATGTATGTTGTTCATTCTCAGAACTCACATCCTAATCAGGAAGTGAAGTCTGTTAGTCTGTTTCAGGCAACAGAAGAGTTGTAAGAAGTCATTGTTAACACAGGAGATGTTTAGAAAGAGATGTCCTAATACCTAGAACAGAAAACCCTCTACGACTGATTCTGACCAATAACCCTGCATCATAAACATCGGGAAGACTGCTCTGGTTAGCAAGCAGCCGAAGGCACAAGAGACATGCAGCGGCTCTGTGTTGCCAACACATTCAGGATTTACTGGACTACTTCAAGTTTTATTCATACTGAAGTTTTAGATCTTTCGTTGCCTTCAAAACCATTGTTTCAAGTTTTACTGTTATTCAGACAATATAAAATAAAATTTTAGATTATAAAATATCTTTTAAAATAGTAACTTTTTTATTATGCTACTAACATTTTACATTTTACTCTTAAAGCATAGTTTTTAATTTAGAGTCTTATGTATACTCATTTAATAACCAACTTTAAATTCAGTAATCACATTTCCCCTAAGCTTTGATTAGAACAATTATGGTAAATTAAAATAAGAAAGTAATTTCTGTAAAGAGATTCAAAAGGCATTCTTTTCAAGCCATAAACCAGCCTTCTAAATAGTTTCTTTTTTTTTTTTTTTTTTTTTTTTTTTTTTTTTAGCATAGGGACTACATTAAAAAATTGCTCTGTTTTCCTTAAGATACTCGGATTCCAAGCTCTTTCATGGTCCACCCATTGTCTTTGTCTTGGTCTCCCCTAGGATTGCAGGTGGCTTATCACACAAAAAGACGTTCAATGCATTGTATTGAATGGCTTTCTGGTCTCTCCCCGCAGATGAGGAACACAGAGGCAGTAGCAGGACATGCCCTGTTCCACAGCAGGAATCTTGGGAACAGATCAAAGAAATAGAAAAAGAAGTAACTAAAAATTTACATCTACCATACCCCAAGTTTTCCTTAGCCGTACACAGTCTTGGCCAAATCTCACCTTTCACTTTTCTTTAACGAACAAAACTATGCAACTGCACACATCTATTGTGAGTCTCTATGGAGGCTGCCATAGCAACGCATGCTATAAAGTTGTCTTGTAATATGTTATTGAATGTTTTCTGTTGCCTAACTACGATACACTTAGACTGGTAACTTTCCCAATTATATAATACCCTCACAATGGGACCTTGCATACTGTACTTTTTAAATTATGCTGGTGATGTTATAAAGACGAAATAAAGACTGCAAGCACTGTGATTAGCAGAGTTTTTATAGAATCTTATAGTAGTAAAACCAAGAAAAGCAGTAGATAAATTTCATTAAGGCCTGTGAACTTGTGAAAGAGTCTATACAGCTCTATTAGAGTGAGAAATAACACAATTTTGTGCATGAGTGGATCCCTCTAATTAGCTCAGATCCCCACCCTCAACCCCAGAAATGTAAAGTTTTCAGAAACTATGTTTCACTGGATCTTTTCTATCTATCCTTTATCCCCAACACACACACACACACATACACACACGGGGGGGGGGGGAACATGGTGCTTTGCTACAAATATTTCATCACTCTTCCTTCTAGAAGAAATTGGCTAGCCTCATGTTCTAAGGACCAGGCAGCACGAAGGGTAAAAACAGAAAGAAGATGCCAAGACACTTGCTTTTGTCCTCCAAGGAACCTAGCTAGGGCTTGCCTAGGCTGCTTCAGCTTAGTGTTTGGCTGAACTTAATAACAGCAGTACATTCAATACAGGGAGGGCTCAGAAAACCACTTTGGTTTTCATTGTATCTCCCCAACTGACATGGTGAACTTTCATCACTGAAAACAGAATTTCATTCTCTGAGCTTCACTTTCTTCCCAGCCTGAGTTAGCCCCCTCTAACCCTGACTCCATGTGTAGATGCTATTCTGTTTCCAAACACTTGTCTTCTGCTGGAAGATGAAAATAAGCTAGCAATGAAGGGCACACTGACTATCACCATTTACCAGGAACTAAAGAACTTTTAACAAGAAGAGCGAAGCTAAATTCTAGTGTTCCCCTTAAGTATTTGCAGTCTAAATTGAGACCACAGCCAGTTTTAATTGAACATAAAATCTCCTATTTGATCCTAAGCAGTGGAACAGTGTTTTCATTTGCAAGAAAGTAGATATTGGACTTGTTCCCAAGAGACACTAAATTCAGTGATAAGTTGCAATATTATCACAGTCAAAGAAAGGCCTGGAACATTTTCTAGTCTCCGGAGAAACACCAACCTCTGTGGCAACGTAATTAGTAATTCAAGTGTGCATTGAAGCTACAGACAGAGCCTCCGCCATGCAGGTAGCCATCTTCCCTATCTGAGGAGCAGAGACTTTTGAAATGGGATGTCTGCTTTCAAAGAATGGACCAATGCAGCGTCATGCAACCCCCTCTCACCCTTGATTCATCATGCATTGTTTAAAGAAAGGCTTCTAACACTTTGTAAGTCTGCCCTCTCTGTTACCTGACTTTTTGTCATGTAGCTCAATTCTAGGAGACATTACAGACTTGAAATCCTCAAACCTCTCAAAAGGTGAGAGGGAAGTGTGGAAAGTGAAGGAAGAACTTGTGTGGCCTGTCATGTCCTACTTGGTGCAACTTGACATGTTTACAATCGTCATAGCAATGCACAGCTGACCTCAGCAAGTTTTCATTAATAGGATTATGCTAACATATCTGTCTCTCCAGTAAGAAAAACCTGTGTCGATACTTGGTATTATTTCTTCTTTTTACCCAGTCTTTAAAAGTGTGCTTTCTAGTGTTTATATCTTTCTTTAATGTATGAGTATATGGTATGACCCAAACCCTACGCAGGCTAAGGGCACAAAGGAGATGACAGACTGTCAGGCGGAGTAAGTTTGCTTATGCTGCTTCACCACAAATTTATTGCTTATGTCTGAGATCAGAATCTCAACAGTCCCATTTCATCTGCCCAGTAATCCATGCGGGGGGAGGGGGTGGGGGGAGGGGAGGGCAGAAGCTGTCCAATGCTGTTGATTACAAAGTCTCAGTCTTTCTTTCTGATATAGTAGCCACTTCTCCTAATCACATCTGTAAAGCCGACAGTTCCCTCCTATATAAAATACTCCAGGAATTTATTTCCTTCTGCATCTGTTTCTTCATTTTCCAATTCATACTTCTTCATGGCAACAAAATAGCGTATGAAGGTCTCTCCCAGAGCCTGCTTCAGACATTCATCTTGCTCCAGGGCTGCAAGGGCATCTTCCATCTTCAAAGGGATCTCGGAAGGTTCTGGTTGATAAAGATCCTGGCTCTCATCTGAACCAGCCCCAGCACCATCACCGCTCTGAAGTCCGTCCAAACCAGCAGCCACAGTGGCGGCTAATACCAGGTAAGGGTTCGCAGTGGCGGAACCCAGTTTATTTTCTATCTGGGTGCCCTTTTCACCATGGCACTTGATGTTCAAGGCACAGCTGTTGTCGTTGTACCCCCACGTTGTGGGCACACTGTCCTTTAGGTCTCTGCTGTCCTTGCAGTAGCGTTTGCGGCAGCTAACCGCAGGGGCCATCAGGCAGCTGAGAGCAGCAGAGTGCTTCAGGAGGCCTGCCAACCACTTCTTCCCAGTGAAGGTGAGCTGCTCCACCCCAGAACCACTGCAGAACATGTTTGTCTTCCCACCCATATCCCAAACACTATGAGACAGAATTCCTGAATTGCAGAACCCGGTCTCAATTACAAGGCTCGCTATGTAATTATATTTCCTGGCTACTTCTCTGACACCTGTTCTGAGGGTGAATGCATTATCCGCTGAGCTAATGCCAAATTCTGGGAGGAAACTGATCTCCATCTGCCCAGGCCTGGTAGAAGAGGAGAAGCTCTCCACGTTGGCCCCGGTGTGGTACAGACCATCAACCAGCTCCAGCATGAAGGGCTGGTCGTGGTCACTCAGCAATGTCGAGGCAGGAAAAGATATGGTCTTTGAATTGATCACTTCTGGCACGGCAAAAACGCAGAAGTCATAGATGAAGGCAGACAACAGAGAGTAGCCGGCGTCCTGCAGCTGCCGAAGCTGCCTCTTGGCGATGTACCTGGGGGACGTCGGCAGAGGCTCGCCGGTTACCGTGAAGGTGTCACAAATCACCCGCGCGGTCCTCTCCGCCCATGGCAAGACTCTGAAGGTTGACAGCTCTGGCATGAGGACTATGTCACTATTGAAGCACGTGGCCCTTATGTGATTCACCTCACTGTCCTTAGGGTTCGGCATCAATTCCAGATAACCACGGGGCATGAAAACACCGTGGATCACTTTTTCCTGAAGAACAAAAAGGATAAATTAACTAGGTACCGGAATGTGAAGACAAACACAACAGGGAAGAAGATCTTGATAATAAGAAATGGAAGCTTAATATCTGTGAGTTAGCATTAACCACCGGATAGAGTTTTTAAATTTCAGAATAAATATCCAAAAATTAAACCCTGAAAGAACTATTTTTGAGGACTGTTTTATAATTTTTATATTTTAGCATAAGGCTTGATATTCTCTCTTTGATGTGGAAAACAGTACTCATAAATGCTTCGTATAGCTGTAAATAAATGCTTTAAGGATAAAGAAAGGCACTATGTAGCAAAATACAAGGATGTATAACTTTATGGAAATACTTTAAATTATTAGAATACATTTTTATAGTACAATTTCTAAGAACCTCGGGACTCTTCACAGTCATTTACATATACTCGCAAGAGCTTCTTGACTTGACTGGTCTAAATCTGCACTTCCCTCCACCCTTCTTTGTTTGTTTGTTTGTTTGTTTGTTTGTTTTGTTAGTTGGTTGAAACAAGATCGTCCTGTACACTCAGGCTCGCCTTGAACGCACTGGGTTGAACAAGAACACCTAGTCCTCCTGTCTCTGCTTCCTGAGTTCTGGACTTACAGGTGTGCACCACCACATCTGGCCCCTAAGTTTGCTGTTACCATAAATAAGGAAGGGACTCACAGACTCTTTGGAGTTATACCCATAAATTTTATGCATACCCACAAGCGTGAGCATATTCACACACATCCACATTGTGAGATTTCTCTATGAAATAGTTTAATACCAAATTTCACTGACAGAAATAATGTTATTTCCCTAATTGATCATGGTTAGTTCAAAAATCTATATGGTAGAATTTAAAAAGAGGGTAATGTGCTTTATTCATGAAATTTCTGAGAGATCATATAATCTAAATCTTGTGTCATACTCCCTACGCGCTGCATAGTGGAAACAGCTGGTCACCACTGGGCTCCAGCAGTCCTTTACAGACTGGAAGAATAGCAAAAAGTCGCACTTTATTCCTTAGGCTATTTAATTTGTACGTTTCAGAGCACTCTTTTTTAATATTCTCTTTTTTTATATACATTTTTGGACATGTAACAGAATTCTAACCATTCTCCATTTGCTGTGAGACATATATAAACTTCTGTATGAATGTATTAATAACTGTTCATGGTAATAGGTTTTATATATATATATATATATGTACACATATGGAGAGAGGGAAGGAGGGAGAGAGGAAGGGAGAGAGAGAGAGAGAGAGAAAGAGAGAAAGAGAGAAAGAGAGAGAGAGTATACTGAAGCACTAAATGGCTTTATACTGTAAGACAGATCTCTCTAAATGTGATAGAAAATTTTCCAGATTAAGTTGAAACCCTAATGACACCTGTTATTTGGAGCACAATTAAAGCTGTCTTTTGAAACAAACCAAAGATTTCATTATGAGATCTACTGTAATATGTCGTATTTTTATTAAATCTAGGCTAGAACTCACATTATCCACATATAATTTAAATCAAAGCATCCCTTTGACAAAACAAGACACTATAAGTTTGTTGGAAAGTTGAATGTGCTAATGCCTGCAAGGCATTTAGCACAGTGCTAGGCATGAATGAAACCATTTAGACTCTGGAGAGGTCATTTAATCATAGGTTTCGTCTTTGACCTCTTCCAGTGGTATACCAACCTTTTCCGTTAGTCTCAGCAGATGGTCTCTCTTTGCTTTTTTGTTTAAATCAATATTTGCATTTAAAATAAAAAGCAACACTTAGTTCAGATAAAGGATAAAAGGAAGATTAAAGCTGAGCTGAAGGCAATAGATACAGAAGCAAGACATCGCAGAGCTGCTAAGTGATGAGCCACAGCCGAGTGTCTCAGCACTAAGGCTGCCTGGCTGCTACAAGTTGATTCTTAATTCTAAATATATATATTAGTTTATCTGTTCTAGTTATTAATAATCTAACTTAATAATTTCAATTTGGTGTGTTATTTCCATAAATAAAAGTGATTTAAAATTATTCTTATAATCCCAGTGCTGAGAAAAAGAAGTGGACATGGGCTCCCACCCCTAGGCAAGAACTTATCTGCAAATGACACCCACTTGCAAAAGAAAAATGTGTTTTCTCCAATGGAGTCTCATTAGGTATATTAGTCACACTTCAGGGTAAACTCTACCTCCAGAAGTAGATGCCAAACACATTAATTTTGTGATACAAATCCTAGTGATTTCTGTCTCCCAAAGTTCCAAAATGGATTTAAAGTGTTTTGTTTAACAATACATTCTGTACAATTAAAAAGTTAGAAATAAAAGGACAATGAACTAAGGCTACAGGAAGGAGAAATATTTGAAGACAGGAGGTTAAGAATAAGCACACCAATGAAAAGGATATGTATTCTCAGAACACAACAATTCTCTCCAAGCCCAGTCATGGAGGAAAAGTATTTTTGACAAGTGGGATAATTGAACAAGAAAATGAATGTTTTCAATAGCAGCTTTAAACACAGATATCTTCTTTTCTTTCAATTAAATCAATCTTCAGCACATGTAAAGGTGGGCTGTATTTGGAGAGTCACTGAAGCACTGGAATAGTGGTCTAAGTATATAGTTTTCACGAACTAGTGAAATAAATTATTACAATTTGTTAAATACAGAAAAGGTTCATGTTGAGGTCTCAGTCAAGTGTCTGAAATACCTTTTCTGTTTTTATATTGGTTAAAGAAGATTTATAAGAATTATCTTCTGGTCCTGCTCATAGTAATTTTCCATTTTCTTATCAGAATTAACTAACATTTAAAGTTCTTAACTGAATTTAGAAAAAAACAATATTGTTAGACTATTTAAAGACATGACCAAACACTTTTAAAATCATTGATTGATTAATCAATTGATTCATCATGTGTGTACATTTGTGAGCGCGCACACATGTGTGTGTGTGTGTGTCTGTGTGTCTGTGTGTGTTTGTGTCCCAGAATGCTTTGCTTTTATATTTTCTTAAAGATTGGTACTGGCTGATAACCTTTCCCAACAACCTTGATGTTTGGTAACCCCAACAAAGTAGTCACTAAAATGAACACATAATATAAAGTAAGCAAAACAACCCTAGAAAATCCTAAAACTTCTCCACTAATACAAGTTTCTTGAGGTTACTAGTCTCACCATTTAATATTCATTAAGTCATCTCATGACAATTGGGTATTTTCATATCTGTATATCAGCTGAAAGGATATGCTTTTTATCTAGCAAATCATCTCTATTTAATCATTGCTACCTTTCATATTTGCTCTTGGGTCTTGGCTTGCAATTTTTCACATGTGAAATAAAATAAAATCTTTATAATTGCAGCATAAAAAGAAAAGATAGTTCTGTGGAATACAATTATTCAAGGCAGAAGGACTGAAATCGCCAGGCTTAATTAGTTTCCTATTTCTATTGGGTAAAGAAATTGCTATTGTGCATTCATCTCCTTGGGGAGCAATAATGTGGGGGAGGAGGGGCAAGAAAAATAGCAAAACAAAGTATTGCTTTTCAGCTCAAATGACTGTGTAGATTACAAGAAAATGCAGATGAGCATTTGCTTTCTTCTGGTCATGAAATCACACTCATCACAACTGTCAAACTCACTTGAAAGAACTGTGCAGGGATGCTCTTAGATCTGGAGACACCGTGCAAGTCTGTTGCTTCAAATCGTACAAACTGGAGGTGATTCTTGGCCATTTCTTGTTTAATGTGTTTCATTCTAGAAGAAAGTTGAGGCGGTGTCAAAGTCTGAGCGTTGTCCCTGGTGTGATCTGTAGAATAAGGATTTGAAGTCACCAGATCAGAATAGACCAAAAGGCAGAAGAGTAGACATAGTGAATTAGTCAGTAAGGTTTCAAACAAGAGCATTATATGTCCATTGCATGGATCATAACTTTACACAGAGATCTTACCTCTCTCTCTCTCTCTACCTCTACAGTCATCCTAAAAGCACTGTCTAAGCACCCTAAGCAACTCTTCATCAGTTAGGACTTGTCAGTCTAAGAAGATGGTGACATCATAGTGCTTGCTGAAAACACTTGCTCATGAAAAGCTTCACTGATGGAAGACAATGGATAACCTGACAGCTTTGGAGACATACACATCGCCTGTAGATGCCAACATTAAAGCTTTGTGGCTTCTCGAATTAACCTATGATATCCAAACCAAACATTCCTATATACTTGGAGATAAAATTGTATTTTTATTTTCTGTTGTGCTGATTCATTTTCCCTTTCCATTCCTTTCCTTTTGTTTTCCAAAAGTTACCTTCCATCTATGCAATGGCATCTGAGTCTTAGAAGTACATCATCATATCAAATGTCACAATTATTTAAGCCAAGAAAGATATCAAGAGCGGGGATGAGGGAGGGAGAGTGGGATCAGGAGGCAATGATAGAGGGGGTTATAGGAATATAAAGTGAACAAATTACAAATAAAATGAATAAATAATTTTAAGAGATATCAAGAATGGAAATGGAGATGAAAATTCGCTCGGGATTATGTAGCCAATTTTTTTAAAGTAAGAAATATAATAAATTGTCCATTTCCAAAATTTTACGAATTTGACAATTCTAAAACTTTGGAGCTAGGAAAGACTTTGGATAAAAGTTAATCTAGCCAGCTCATTAGCCCCAGAAAGACACACACAGTAGGAGTCCAAGTCTCTTTGTCTATCTCTGTTTCTCTCTCTCTCTCTCTCTCTCTCTCTCTCTCTCTCTCTCTCTCTCACACACACACACACACACACACACACACACACACACACACACACACACACACACATCACTGTCAGTTCAGAAACTAGAATAGTTTTCTGGATTCCAGGTAGCAGGCTGGTTAACAGGACATAAATGAAGTCCATAGATAAGAGAGGTTCTCCCCAGAGTATGCATTATAATCATCCCTTTCAGCTTTCTGCATCTCCTTGTTCCAGAGACAGCCACATCTTCTCATGCAGTGCCAACATTGTCCCTTGACACGATGGTGAAGGTCAGAGTAAATAGTTTTGGCCATATTGGACACCTGATTACCAGGGCTGGCTTCTTATCTGGCAAAGTGGAGATTGTTACAATCAATGACCTCTTCGTTGACCTCAACTACATGGTCTACCCGTTCCAGTCTGACTCTACCCATGGCAAGTTCAACAGCATAGTTAAGGCTGAGAACAGGAAGCTTGTTATCAATAGGAAGCCCATCACTCTCTTCCAGGAGCGAGATTCCACTAACATCAAATGGGGTGATACTGGTGCCAAGATGTTGTGGAGTCTACTGGTATCTTCACCACCATGGAGAAGGCTGGGGCAAATTTGAAGGGTGGAGCCAAAAAGGTCATCATCTCCGCCCCTTCCGCCGATCCCTCCCATGTTTGTGATGGGTGTGAACCAGGAGAAGTATGACAACTCACTCAAAATTGTCAGCAATGCTTCCTGCACCATTAACTGCTTAGCCCTCATGGCCAAGGTCATCCATGACAACTTGGGCATCATGGACGGACTCATGACCACAGTGCATGCCATCACTGCTACCCAGAAGAGGCTATGTAGTGGCCCTCTGGAAAGCTGTGGCATGATGGCCGTGGAGCTGCCCAGAACCTCATGCCTGCATCCATTGGTGCTGCCAAGGCTGTGGGCAAGGCCATCCCAGGGCTGAACAGGAAGCTCACTGGCATGGCCTCCATGTTCCTACCTACAACATATCCATCATGGATCTGACATGCCAACTGGAGAAACCTGCCAAGTATGATGGCATCAAAAAGGTGGTAGAGCAAGCATCCCAGGGCCCACTAAAGGGCATCCTGGACTACACTGAGGAGCAGATTGTTTCCTACAACTTTAACATCAACTCCCACTCTTCCACCTTTGATGCTGGGGCTGACATTGCTCTCAATGGCAACTTTGTAAAGCTCATTTCTTGGTATGACAATGAATACAGGAACAGAGTGGTGGACCTCATGGCCTACACGGTCTTCAAGGAGTAAGAAGCCCTAGACCACCTACCCTAGCAAGGACACAAAACCAAGAGGGCGGCCCTCAGCTGCTGAGGAGTCCCTGTCCCAACTCAGCCCCTGACGCTGAGCATCTCCCCACACAGTTAACATCTACCATCAATAAAGTTCACTGCATTAAATAAATAAATAAATAAATAAATAAACTCTGTCAGAACTTTTAGAGAGAGTAACAGAACACAGAGACTCAGCACAAATCAAGACACCCATATTCTTCCTCTTATGCCTAGCAATCTTCCCACTCTCTCTCTCTCTGTCTCTGCTTCTTCACTGTTAAAATATTACCCAATTGTTATGAGGATTAAACAAGGTATTTAACAGTGCTGTGAGTCAATAAGCACCATGTAAGTGCTACTTAAATGCAAAAAGTTAGCCCAATTACTCTAACTCCAGTAAATGGTACCGTAATCATGCCCACATTTGAACACACATCAATCTGTCACACCACAGACATCAAACAGCTATAATCTTTAAGTGATAACTGGGTATCAGTTTTCAAGATATAATTAGGCTTTAAAATAAGCATAAAGCTTGACAGATTGAGCAGATTTTAAATACACAAAGCATAAGGAAAACAAATAACTGGTTTCACCTACACACATATACTAGACATAATGTCCTGTCATTGACTTGTCTGGCTACTCCAGGACCCCTGAGGCTTTATAACTACCATATAACCTTCCATTTAACACAAACAATTAAGCTGTAGCAATTAGAATGCTACATGCTAAATTAACAGTTGGCGCGTTCCCACCCTTCTCTGAAACACTAGGTGTTCAGCCCAAGCAGAATAAAGTTTCTTATATAAAATAAATCTCAAATGCAATTTAAAATATGGAAGTTTTCAAATAGCCAGCATTGCAGACATCATAAACAATCCTCTATGTACTATCAAGCAGACTCTTCTCCGGCAAGAGAAAAAGGGGGGGGGGGCGGTCATTCTATTGCCTCGCCTGTGATGAGGTCATTCCATTGCTTCAGCTGTGATGAGGTCATTGCATTGCCTTACCTGTGATAAGGTTATTCTATTGCCTCACCTGTGATGAGGTCATGCCATTGCCTCAGCTGTGATGAGATAGCAGCTAATAATCTTACTGGCTCTTTGTCTCACCTGTATCTTCTAAACTTCCCACAATAAATATGTCTTGTTTTTTGTTTTCTTTTTTAATTTCTAAGTATACAAATTATCAGGTTTCATGATGACATCTTTAATCATATGTGTCATTGACATCTTCCTCTTGCTGCCCAATCCTCTTTCTTCCTTCCAAAAATCTCCTCTGTTTTATTTTACAGTGAAAAAATATACATCCACTTAAAGTCAACCTCTCAAGGTAAATATTCTTATCACCATCCACTTTTCAAACTGGTTGTATACCTAAGAAGTTGTCATGAAAAGCCCTGCCCTCAAAAATATTTTAAATGACCACATAGGGAAACTATAGGCATTAAACATGGCATTAAATGAAAAGGTGGGATAATTGGGTAAGGTGACAGACTGTGAAAATGAAGCAGAGTTATCCAGAACATCCATGCAACATGTTTTCATGGTTAAGCTGAAGCTGAGCAGTATCTATTTGTCATTCTCTTGTGTGTCAGTCTATGAGGTCTGCCTGTTGTCATACCTTCAATACCTATAGAGATGTTGCCCATAATAGGCGTTCAATAAATATATTGTTAGTAAGTATATATGTGAATGAATCAATTAATATATTCTACATGATTTGACCTTATCTAATCAGTAAGTAAAAATTTGCCCTGTACATTTTAGAATATATATCCTTAGTATCCAATTTTTCACTTAAAAGTTTTATTCTTTCACCAAATAGGAGAACCCTATCTAGCCGAAATTCATTTTCAGAGCATCAACTCATCTTGCTGCATCATAGCCTGAATTTCTTCCCTTCAAATAAATCATATTTGTTATTTCCAATTAATCCTCTCGGTCAGTCTTTCCCGGCTGTACATGATAAATAGCAGGCAGATAATTACCAGTTCAGGGGCTCATTTGTTTTTCTTCCAGTGTGATTCCTGGGAGGTGCTCTCCTATCCTGTCCCCTAGGAGGACTAATAAATTAAATCAATGAGCTTTTATAGAGGAAGTTTTACCGCTCTGTTTAGGGAAAAAAAATAAGAAAACATTAAAGAAGAAAAACCTTAAAGCTCATGAGCATCTAGAAGGCCTTAGAGAAATGTCCTCCACATTCTGTGACAATGAGGACATATTCAGCTCCCAAGAAAGTCACTGCTGTTTATAAGAGATGGAACAGTTCACTGTATCCCCGCTTTATACTCCATAGCCCACTGTATTCCCCCTTTTCCAAACACTGTTCATTTAACCTTTTCAATAAATACCTCTTTTTTTAAACCAGTTTCTGTCTCTCATATTCAAGAGGGTATTAACCAACACACTTATGCACCAGAATCATTACTCAGTAATCCAGAAACTTTCAATGATCACATTTCATTTTTAGAAAAGATTTGAGCACTCTCCCTTGGCAGTCCCTCAGTTTTCTACATCAGTAGCCTGAAGGGCAATGAAGCTGCAAAGAGCTTCATTACAAAGATGTAGAAGTTCTCTTCCATCCTGCCTCTGGGTCTGGGATCTTCACCATCATCATGCCATCTCGAGTTCAAAGGCAAAGTTGGAAGCAGTAGTTAGAAAGATTTTTCTGTTCCTCCAAAATCTTTCCAAGTAATTGCTTACCAGCATTTGGGTTGAATTCAGCATCAGGAACACTGGCCTCAGCACTGAGAAGTGAGTGGTTTCGAATTGACATCTGGTTCTGGTCATCTTTGTCATTGTGGGAGGGACAAGAGTCAGCAGAGACAGGTTTGCTCAGATCTGCTGTTCGGTTTCTGGACCTCTCTGTGGGAATAGCATAAAAGGGCCAAAGCACATTGGAATTGTTTTCAAGCGTCTTTAGCACCGCATGGAGAATGGTTGAAAGGATTCCTTTCCTATGCAGTGGCACACCAAACAGGGACAGTGGGTGTGGCCTGCCCTACGTGCAGGCTGTAAGAATGTATAATGTCTATAATAGAAAATTAAAACAGTAGTAAAACCTATTAGATATGATTTTGAAGTTAGCACAGGTTAACAATTCCCTTTGCTTCCTTGCAACAGCAGAAGTGACGTCTACACTTAACCCCACTCAGCACTACAGATTGTTAGAGTTTCAGCATGTGGATGAAAATTCTCTCCAGACATTTCCTGTGGCCTCCCACGTCCTTCGCCTAATCTTCACAATCATTCTCTGTACCAAAGGAAGCTTGTTCCCACTCTGCTTTGCATCCCTTATCCCCACCCCACACCAGCATCCTGCTCCCTTCCCTGGAATTCTAAATATTCTGATTGGCTATTTCTATACAGTTAATGTAAGCCTACGTTCTCCATCTTTCATGTAGCAATACATTGTGTCTTGTTGTCCTTTTTCTCCTCCAGAAGAAGAGAAATGTGTTGTGGAAAGGAACATAAAAGAGATACAGCCACTGTCCACACCAATTGTGAAGTCGCAGTAGCCACCTACCGCTGGAATTGCCCCCATCCATTGAGCAAAGATGCTGTTTGGTGACCTTTTTTCTTGTCCTTCTCAACTTGTTCATCCGGCTGCCTTCAGTCTCATTACCTTCATCTTTTGATGTGTCCTGCCATAATTATTAAACAACAACCTATATAACACATCATGCAAGTCGCTGGATTTGCATGTCAAAGATGCATGTCAGGCGAACAGTCAGGTTTAAATTGACCACAGAACATTCATCACAGGAAGGCCAGCTCCTAATCCCTTTCAATGACTCAAAGAGGCTCAATTCTCTCTACCTCCTTTGATATGTGTTACAGAAAATTGTTAAATAAGTTAAGCTCTTGTCTAACTGTTCAAAGTTTCTTTTTTTTAATTTTTACTTTGGAATGTTTTAAATTGTTTAGCCCTTAATAATTGATAGAACCCATTTCTTGTCTTTTAAAAATTGTTTATTTTTATGAATTTTATGTTTTCTAATCTTTTTTACCAAAAGCATGAGCATCTGAAATTTTGGATTCTCCTCTTTTCCCTCACTCTCCCTCACCCTCCCTCACCTTTCTTGCATCGATATTTACTTTGATTCAAAATGGTATTTCACTCACCTACACCTTTTTTGAAACTCGACTTGTTTTTTTTTTTTTTTTTCATTAGAGTATATAAATGGGCTTCACTGTGACCTTTCCATATGTGCACAGTAGAAACAATCACTTCTACAAGATGACACACAAAAGTGGTCGCTGAAAAGAGAATTTTAACCTAGGGTTCATGTTTCTAGGGTATGTGTGCATGTGTGCATGGGTGCATGTGTGTGTGTGCGTGCGTGCGTGCGTGTGTGTGTGTGTGTGTGTTTTCAAACTTTAAGTGTTGGCATGTTGGCTTAGAGTGAGAGGAAAGTGACAAAATCAAAGTAAAGAGTAGTCTAAATGTTTTGAGCACTTGTCTTTTTAAAGAGCAGGTTCTGAAAGGTGCCGTATCTGCGGCAAAGTCATATAATTACACATCCAGAGCAGTTGCAGGCAGAGCCATACCAATTTATCATAAAATCAATTCAGTGTCAGAAAAGTAAAGAGCGATTTTTCTCTGGTGATATCTAACTATGATGCATTGTGGTTATTGTTACTGGGTGAGAATATATTTCACAAAACAGTCTTTTTATCTTATTTAGTTTTAGGTTAGCATAAAAACTGATGAGTTTTATTGTAAAGTCTTTTCTTGTAATTTTATGACTTATCAGAAAACTGCACTCTCTTTACTTCAGATAATCTTACATTTGATTGTATAGACTTTACTGTATGATAAGTTTTTTTCTAATATTTAAAGACTTCATTCAAATATTCACATAAATTTCCTAGTATGCTTTTGATAAGATCAAGCAGTGATATTGGACATATGTTATTTTTCAAAATTACATGGCCAGAAACATGTAATTTTGTTTTTTACTGTCTTTACATGAACACGTCTTACATTTTACAAAAGTGACATTTGGAAAGCGTATCACTGGACTCTGATCTGGCTGATGTTTGCCTTAGTCTGAGCCCTCTCAATTTACAGGTTGAAAACCATTACGTGAGACAAAAGTTAAGATACCTCCAGTTTCAAACTCCAGTGTCAACCAAATAATCAAGAGAGTAACAACATGCTAAATTCAGCACAATGCCATGCAAATTTCCTGCCATAACTTGTGAGGTAAGGAATCTCTTGTTTACAAATGACGAAAGTTCAAGGCAACAAAAATGCATAAAAGTCTTCTGAATTTTTTCCAGGTTCTATTCTTCTCCCCAGGAGCCGAAGGCCCAAGACAGTCTTCTGTCCTTGCATGAGGCAACTAAAAGGGAAGATTTTGTGACAAAAGCAGGCATAATTTACTGAGGTCCTAACCAGAAAAATCCACCAATAAGAGCCCAGAAATGCTGAAGTGTATGCCTCATACTCAACAAGATGCTTTTCTTTTAAAGAAAAGGAGTTGGTCCTGATAAAGAATACCTTTTAGGACAAAAAGATGGCTCAGTGGTTAAGAGAATTGACTGTTCTTCCAGAGGACCCAGGCTCAATTCCCAGCACCCACATAGCAGCTCCCAACTGTCTGTAGCTCTAATTCCAGGAGATCCAACATCTTCACACAGATATACATACAGGCAAAATACCAATGCACATAAAATAAAAACATTTTTTAAGAATTCATTTTAGCCAGGTATGGTGGCACACACTTTTAGTCCCAGCACTCAGAAGGTAGACATGGGCAGATCTCTGAGTTTAAGGCCAACCTATTCTGCATAATGAGTTCCAGAACAGCTAGGGATACAAAGAGAAACTCTGTCTTTTTTTTCTGTCTTTAAAAAAATATATATGTTTTATCCTGTATTTTGAGTTTTCTCATCTATAATATATAATCAGACTATAGACACTGCTATAGTAACTGAAACAAACTTACTGGATCCCCAGGGCTATCCCACTCCAGTAGAACACATTTATTCTTAATCTTGGATTTGTACTCAGCTACAGTATAAATGATATCTTGATGAAAATCTTATTGATTACATAGTCCTTACAGTATTACCAGGTGAACATTTATTATTACCTTTATCACAGTCACACAAAGATTAGATGATTTGCTCAAGGTCTTTATGATGGACAAGTAAGAATTCAAACCTAAGCCACTTTATTTATGATATTTCCCACATTGTTACAGCCAAACACTTGACCTAAATCAAATTCCATTCCTGTTACATAATGTTACCTACTAAACTCATAAAACATGCTTTATTTCCTCCTTATATGTTCTCTTTTGGTAATTTTTAAATACCTTTTTGAATAACAGCTAAAATCATCTTTTTTCATGTCACTAGAAGCTCTGCAGGGTGATGTTGCAGCCTGCTATACACAAGGTGAAATCAAAGACGTGAAAATAAAACACAACCCAGAAAGACTCCTGCAATGTAGTGCAGGCAAAAGTGTTTTCATAGCAGTTGAAGTCTTTCATAACATGAGGAATTAAATATTCTTAGGTCACCCTAGGTCATGGACAGCAGAATCTATTTCCACAGCTAACAGACAGAACCAGTGGACCAGGACTGAAGAGAGGCAGGTGCTCCCTTTAGGGAGTAGCTGCCAGTGGTTCTGTCTGCAAAACGCCTGTCAAAGCGTTGCCCCAAAACTGTCAGTTCCACGCATTGCCAGAGCATTCCAGAAACAAGGATTCGGTTAGCATTTTTATCTAGTAGAGAAAACATCCTTGTTTGTCCCGAAGTTTTATAAATTAGATAAATAGATGATTGATAGATCAACGATAGATAGATAGATAGATAGATAGATAGATAGATAGATAGATAGATATAGAGAGATAGATAGATGATAGATAAAAATAAGCTATGCAATTTGTTCATAATCACCCCTACTTCCTTCCTAATCTCTCCTGCCCCCATCTTGCTGAAAAGCATGGATTTTTTTATTTCAATTTCACTTTTCTTGATTTGTAAGTGTTGTGAACTAATTTAGCATGAAAGATAAGAAATGAAGAAGAAACATTTCTCAATCTTTTCACAACTGGAGAATGGGTGAGTCTACAGGGCTCTGAGGCACACTAGACTGCGATAGTCCTGCTTCTCCCCCAGCGACAGTACTTAGTGTGACACTGAAGACAAGGGATGCTCAAACACCCAGTCATCACACAAGATGATGACAGTTTAAGAATATAGTACAGGGCTAGGGAGCTGACGCAGCAACTAAGAATGTTTGCTGTCCTTGCAGAGGACGAGAGTTCAGTTCTCAGCACCCACTTCAGGTGGCTCACAACCACATGTATCTCCAGTTTTAGGTAATCTGACTCTCACTTTTAGCCTCCACAGGCGAAGAACACATAAGCATATGCATACATATACACATACATATGCTCACGCACATAAACACATAAATAAAAAAGAAAGCCTTTTTAAAAAATGAAGAACCAGAGGTGTCAGTGATACATGTAAACAGGAACACAGCCCACAGAACCAGCTGAACAGGACACATAGGAACTTGCAGTGATCAGGTAGCTTGTAGGGGTCTGACCTAGGTTCTCTGCATATATATTATGGCTGAATAGCTTGGTTTTTTTTTTTTTTTTCCTGTTTTTGTTTTTTGTTTTTCTTTCAGGAATCCTAACAATGGGAACAGGAGCTGTGTCTGACTCTTTTGCCTACTGGTGGCACCCTTTTTCTCCTATTAGGTTGCCTTGTCCAGCCTTGCTGAGATGAGATGTGCTTGGTCTTACTGTAGTTTGTTTTGTTGTGTTTGGTTGATGTCCCTGGGAGGCCTGCTCTTCTCTGAGGGGAGGCAGACAGGGAGTGGGTCTGGAACAGAGGGGAAAGGGGGGGGGCGGGTGGCAGGAGGAGTGAAAACTGCAGTCAGGAAAAGGTACAACAAGAAAAAAAACCCATATACCTAGTGTATGCCAGTTCACTCTTAAAAGCTTTATATATGTTAATTTATTCTCAAACAATCCCTTGAAGTGTGCATTACAGGCTGAGGAAAACTATATCAAAGAATGAAGGGGTTAGCCCCAAATCACTTATCACATGTGCTGGAACTACGATGTGGACCCAATTAATTGGACGCAGAGTACCAACTATTTAATTGACAGTTAATGAACCCACCAAGCACAACTGGAGTCCAGGGTGCTGGGACACTGGAGCTAGGTGCTAGAAGGTTTATTGCAAAGTTACTATCATTAATGAATAATAAGGAGGTTTCAAATGCCCCAGAGGACCAGAACAGCTAAGGGAAGTTTTTAATTTCATTTTACTTTCCTTGGAAGGGGGCCACGAAGAAACTCCTCTGAGTTGTTCTCAGCCCTATCTGTTTATCAGTGTTTTGTCATTTGTGAAGCAGTCAGCTATGCAGCTGTTCCTGATTGTGCCATTGTGTTAGACAAGCAATGACTGGTGGGCATTAACTGTTGAAGAGGTGGTGACTCGTGGTTATTTTTACCCGGGGACCACGTGTCTCCATTCTAGGTACTCTCATGGGCCATGGGCCAGCATCAGCATGGCCTTCAATGTCCCATTTGAATAGCTCTAGGTTCTCACCACAATACACTGGCAGACCCTTTTAGGAGATAGGGGCATGAAAAATAGGTTTAGGATTCTCCAAGGGACTAAAATGGCCAGCATACATGTCTGTAGGTTCTACAGTATTTTTGTCATTAGGTAGGTAGCCCAGTATTAAAACATTTTACATTTTTCTAGCATGACAAAAGGTCAGGTCCCCAGCTCAATCCTTATCATCCAAAAACAAAAGATATTTGAGCTGAATATAGAGAACGTGTGAAGAAAAGCAGATGGCAAGGATGTGAATGAAAGCACAGGGAGGCAATTTTGTGATGGTGAATTGGCACAAATAGGCAAATCTAATTCATCTTAGTTGGGATAAATCTCAAGACTCCACCACAACAGGGTTGTTTGATGTTTGGACATTTCCAGAAGAGCAGCTTGTCCCACTTCTGAGATGCTTCTCGTCTTGTCCATGAGCTCTTCCTGTCATCTCATGGTCTCCAATAGCTATGAAGAGCATTCTGTGTTGCAAGCTGTTCCCATGGTCCCTATTTCACTCATCGTTGTCTCTCTCCAGAACTTTATTCCTATGGCTCAACAGAAGTCCGTCATTGTGAATTTCAGCTTGCTCCCTTGACCAAACTAGAGAGCCTTAACCTGAAGAAATTCTGTCAAGCATTAAATTCAAACCCTAATTTAACCTAAACATTTCCCTTCTAATATAATAACCAGTGCTATTTAACTTATAATTAGCACTGGTTTTATTCATCCACTTTTAGTTTTCTTTAACAGTTGCCTTTTTAATGTCAGTACTTTAAAAGCCACAGTTTGAAGTAAAACCGTCAAAGCGTTTGCCGAGCATTCTATTAATATTATGATAGGCTCATGAAGAGCCAAACAAGTTTTAAAAACTAATTGTCACCAAGTTTTCTCCTCTGCTACAAATACTGGACTCAAGGACCAATAGTCATCAAAGTTATTAAGAATATGTCAAAAAGAAAAGTAAATGATATTCCTCTAGTCAGCTTTAAATATGTTAGCCAAGGAAAGGGGGAGGAAAATATTGACTGAATAAATACAGGCAGGAACACACTGTACAATATCAGCTCTTCTAAACATAGGTATTATTGGCCCAAGATCCCTGCTCTAGCAGCTTGGTTTAATAATCTCCCCATGGCCTATGAGTCCATCACCACTGGCAATCTACCAATGGAATCTTGAGGCAGCCTAGAGAAAAACTGAAAGGGTTGTTGTATTACGTTTCTTTTCAGTGAGTTCACAATTTAGAAACAGGTACTTCTGCTGCGCTTGGTGGTTGCGTCTTTTGTACCAGCGCTGGGGAGGCAGAGGTCAGTGAGTCCCTGTGAACTGGAAGCCTGTCTGAGTTCCTGGCCAGCAAGGGATGCTCAGTGAGACCCCATCTCCAATAGTAGTTGTAACAACAACAATAATAATAATAACAATAACAACAATAAATAGTGGTGGTAGTCCTGAATAAGAACTGCTTCTGTTACTCATTCTTGTCACCTGAGTCCCCACAGCTTTCCTCACTCTCCCTGCAACCAATGGTGCCCCTTTCCTATGGCTGCCACTCCAGTACCTTCATAAATCACAATGATAATCACGCAACTGCTTTGTTGAAACTCCATCCATGATTCTCCATCACTTTTCGAAAAAAAATTCACATTACTGTTCTCTGAGGCCCAAGATCATCCATCCACATCAAGTTTTGCAGCTTCTGCATCTGGTCTTTTCTTAAATAAACCGCATCTCCACCTTTTCCAATTACTTTTTCTTATTCCCTCCGCCTGTGTGTCCTTCTTTCCTCACACCCTACTGCTTAACTAGCAAGCCCCAGTGAGAGACGTGAACTGTTCTGGACACATCTAAACACTAATCCTGTATATGGTTAGCTATGGCCCCTTTGTGAGGTAGGTAGAGATGGAAGGCTTGAAATTACAACTCTTACTTTAGTTTCTTTCCCCTATTTTCCAGACACCAGCCCCAACCTTCAGACTGCTTGCTCTGACCCCCAAGTGTGCCCACTTTCTCTGATATCCCTCTCTCTGCACACCTGCTCACAGACTTCATCCCTAAGCCTGTCTGCTTTCTTGACTTCTAGCTCAAAAAGTGTTTTTCTTCCTTTTATTCATCTCTCCCCTCCTGGCAGATCTCCAGCTTGATTGTCTTATTGTTCTTTTTGTTGTTGTTGATGTTTTCACTCAAACTCCAATAAAGCTGTACCCAGGTTTCCTTCATTTTAAAATGAAAATAATTAAAGTATTTAAAGTAAAATATCTGTAAAACTAAGAACCTATAGAAGGGCCCTGCATTCTCTTGTGACAATGTAACTCAAAAGTGACTAGTGTGCTTATTTGAAAGGAAGAACTTACAAAAGATGATTTACCTTCTTTCTTATGAATCTTTACTTAAAATAAGTAAAATTGCATATTGTCACCGTCTCCAGCACAATCCTTTGATGTATGTATGCACTGAAGAATGGCTAAGTCAAGCTATTTAATAACATACGCATTATTATCTCACACACATTTTGCTTTTCGACCATTTGAAAATCCACTCTGTTAGCAGTAGTCAAACATACAATTATGTTTATTAACTGCAGCCATCACAGTGTGCAGTAGACGTTGTGCACGTCCCCTTCTTGTCTGGCAGACGTCTCTGGGTCCCTTTACCTTCCAGACTCTGGGACCTACCAGCTCAATGTCCATTAGTACAAGTTCAAATTTTTTTTTTATTAATTTATTCTTGTTACATCTCAATGTTTATCCCATCGCTTGTATCCTCCCATTCCTCCCCCCCCCCCATTTTCCCATTATTCCCCTCCCCTATGACTGTTCCTGAGGGGGATTACCTCCCCCTATATATTCTCATAGGGTAGCAAGTCTCTTCTTGGCTACCTGCTGTCCTTCCTCTGAGTGCCACCAGGTTGCTTCGGCAGCACATATACTAAAATTGGAACGATACATAGAAGATTAGCATGGCCCCTGCACAAGTTCAAATTTTTAACCTCATATATAAATGCCATTTGTCTTTCTGTATTTGGCTTCTTACATTTACTTTGATATCCTCAAGGTTTATCTATGTTATAGCAAGTGTTACAATTTCCTTTTCTTCAATGCTGAGTAGTATTGTGTGTGTGCACATATGTGTGTGCATTTTATATATGCCCGTATATATACATTTTCTTTGTTTACTTACTCAATAATTCTTAGGTTGATTCCACATGTTGGCTATAATTAACAATACTGCGATATGAGCCACATGCACAAAACTAATAATGATAATGATAGTAATTAATATCACTGTATTGATTTGCATGAGAATGGCCCCCATAGGCTCATAAACTTAGTGCTTTCTCTGTCTCTCTGTCTCTTTGTCTCTCTGTGTCTCTGTCTCTCTCTCTCTGTCTGTCTCTCTGTGTCTGTCTGTTTCTCTCTCTCTCTCTCTCTCTCTCTCTCTCTCTCTCTCTCTCTCTCTCTCTCTCTCTCTCTCTCTCTCTCTCTCTCTCTCTCTCTCTGGATCAAGATGCAAGCTCTCGGCTACTGATCCTACATAATGCCTGCCTGCCAGCTGCTAGGCACCCTTTTGTGATTGTTTTGTAATCTAACCTTCTCTAATCATGAGTCTCCGGATGAAATGCTTTCCCTTATAAATTGCCTTGGACCTGGTGGTCTGTGGTGGCATCAGCAAAGTAACTAAGACAGCTATAATGAGCACAGGAATGCAGGTACCCTTCCACACAAATGTCATACATTTGATTGTAAAGCCCAGTAGTGGAATCACTGTATCATGAGAGTAGCCATGTCTTTAATGGGAAGTTACAATCTATTATTAGCTTTGGGACCTAATCATAATACTACTCACTACTAATTTCTTCATTTCAATTGATAAACCATATAGTACCCTTCTGGAATTCTTATGTAAAGTTGTTAACTAACTCTCACCATCATTAAAGCAGCTTTCTTTAATCTACATGCTTTTCTATCCAGACTTAAGGACAATGATTAGTTCTGTCTAAGCATTGCCATCCTGAAAGTGCCAGGAATGTATTTAACATAGAAGATGGCATGTCCAGCCCAACAAGCTGGTGAGCAGATGCCATCTCAGGCATCTCTGAGAACATAGCAAATAATATCTGCAATAGAAAATTCTGTACCAGGAAATCCTATGTAAACTATAACTTCAACAAAGGAAATTTTTCTAAAAATCTGAACACTTGTTATTTCTCATAATATGAAGGCAAATGGTAAAGAAAGAAAAGTAATAAAGAGAGCAAGAAATTCAACTGATTCCCTGCACTTTTGCTAGTTTTAATGTTTTCATGAGTGAAGTGGAACTTAAAAGAAAAATCATGACTTTAAAAGTAAGAAAATATATACATCTTCACAAAGTAAAGTAAAGGTTTGGTGGATGAGCAGAAAGACAGCAAATACGTTTTCAAAAACTGCATTTCAAAAAGTAAAAAAATGAAAGCTGGAGAGATAGCTCAGCAGGTAAGCGCACTAGCTCCTGTTCTAGATAGCCGATGTTTGATTCTCAGCAACCACATGTGGCTCACAACCATCTGCACATCCATTTCCAGGGAACACAGCTATATCTTCTGCTTTCCTGAGGCACCAGGCACATACAAGGTAAACAAATATACATGGAGGCAAAAGATAAGAAATAATGTTTTAAATTTTAGGTATATATTCAGTGTGTATGTACATATATATACTATGATACTAGGCTTTGCATTACAGGTTGAAGAGCTAAGACTGTTATTGAATTGTCAGGAAGATATCAGCTAGTAAACTATTGCAAATGAAAACATGAGACCTAATAAACAAGAACTGTTTCAGTCTGTGATTTTAAAAAAGCCTACTACCTATAATAACTGGAGTATTGTCTTTAATGGCTAAAATAGACACATGCACTTAGGAAAAGGTATGTGGATCACAAAAAAAATAAAAAAAAAAAAAAGAAGAAGAAAGAAAGAAGGAACGAAAGAAAGAAAAGAAAATGTGCTTTTTCTGATCAATGTTGTTTAGAATTTGGCTGAATATGTGGCTTCTTGGCACCAAGACTAAGACTAAAAACAGTTTGTGTCACTGACATCCTGGCAAAATGTGTTTGGGTTGGGGAAGTACCCAGCCTAAGGGATTTCTTCACACGCACCATCTGCCCATCTGAACTGGTGCAGCCTTTGTTCAGCTGCCATGCTTTGATTTGGCTTCACGCTGTCTGGTGTGGAGGCAAAAGGCAGCCCTGCTCTGAACTTTACTTAACTGGAAACGGAATGTCATCCTCCGTCTCTTGCCCTCTTCTCGTACACATTTCTCTTCCTCGGATTATAATCCTATATCAGAGACGATGACAGGAGTTTCTCAGCGGAGAGCCAGGTGAATGGGGTGGTGCTGTTGTGTTTATCTAATGCCGTATTCTATTCAAGTTGCCGAGAAGTTTTCAAAGCATAGTGACACATGCCTGTAATCTGGCCAGTGAGACACTGAGGTAAGGGTAGTGCAAAACATAAAACCAGCCTGGGCTTCATAGTGAAAACCATCTCTAACAGAGAGAGGAGAGGAGGGGAGGGAGAGAGAGGGAGGAGGGGAGAGGGACAAGGAGAGGGAGTTCTCACAAAGATAGAAGATGTCTCTTGAAAACCGTGTGCAGCCAGTAGGTGGTGGTACATGCCTTTAATGCCAGGGAGAGGCAGAGGCAGGTGGATCTCTGTGATTTCGAGGCCAGCCTGACCTATGAGTTTCACGACAGCTAGGGCTACACAGAGAAACCCTGTCTCAGAAAACAAACAATAAAATCATGTTGCTGGTTTTCCATCTTCCTAAATTAAACAATCAACACATGATCTAGACTGCTCTTAGCACATAGGTCAAAATACTTTTCACAGAAGCTGAGACAAGAATCCTGGACTGAAATAGTGAAAGCTACGTTAAGGTAGGAAACACAATGTCTCCACAGACTAGCGGAAGTGAAATGTAAGAAGGAAGGTGATGCAAAAGTCCCACTCACTTTCCTTTCCTAAGCCTCATTTACATATGCAAATTCACTTTCTGAAAAACCTGTTCTCCAAACTTCCATGCCCTGCTCAGCTGCTGCTTTCATAGGCTTGATGCTGCAGGCTAAGCCAGGCCTCCTGTTGAGTGAATCTCTCTGCCTGGTAAAGCTTTGCCAGGTTTCTGTGTGGAAAGTGGGTTCGTCCCCATCTCCCTCCCAAAGCACAGTGCTCATATTTGTCATGCGGAGAACATACCCAATTCTTACACAGACTTGCTTCTTTCACTAGATGGGAAAGCACAGATCACGTCTGTTCTCTGTATGTCACTAGCTCATGCACAATGCACTGGCTGACCAAATTCAACTTCCTTTATTTAGTTTATAGAAAAGCCTCATTCCTCTGAACTTGACAATAGCTTACTTCTAAGGCCACACTATAGTCTTCCAAAAATGTTCTGTTGGAAACACGGTGCTAAAAATTTGGGTCCACACACATGAAGAAATGGTGAGAAAATGAGACATGTTCACGACTGATTACCTTACCACATTCCTGACCCATCAAGTTCTATCACTGCCTAACATGTGCCGTGTTTCAACAAAATTCACACACACACACACACACACACACACACACACACACACACACACACACACTTCTCATCTTTAGTCATTTAATTCCAGAATATGCTTTGTGAAAAGCAAAGACCATTCTCTAGCTAGTAACCAACTTGAGATAAAATTTTAAGTCGTTCTTATTTTTCTAAAACCTAGTACCTAATGAAGTTATTGTAAGTGATTGTTCAAACTAAGCAAGCCTTGCTAAGTGAAAAGTCCAAGTTGTTCAGTTGTTTAAAAAAAAAAAAAAACTGACTGTGCTGAGCAGAAGGGCGCTTCTTCACAAACTTCTCGGAGGCACACATACAAATCAAGTTACCACGCCCTCATTTCCACTGGTGCTCAGCAAATTTACAGTCATCAAAACCTTCACTGGCAATACTTTGGTAAATAATATTTGGTTATTAGCTTCATACCTCCTGTGGAAGGTCCCCTTCATCATTCATCTCAACACGTTTTTATGCAAATCAGCTGCGGTAACCACTCTCCCTTCAGCGACGGCTTTCAGGGTGCGTTTATATGTAGACCGCCAACAAACAGCAGCGGATGATGAATCCCACAGAGATTCTTTCCAGGGGGATCCAGCAGGTAATAAAAGATAAACATCACACTCTGTCGTGCCCAAGGCACAGTGTGTGAGAAATACTCTGGAATAGCCTGGTGACAAATGCTCATTTATGCCTGGCTCCCTGCAAACAAAGGGACACAAAGCTTAAAATTGTGTTGATTGACTTTCTCCCCCCCTCCAACCTAGCGAAATATTTGTTATATAACAATCGTATTCTGGAATGAATCCTATTGTACTAATCAGATGGTGAAACATTTTGTAGACAGCTGCAGTATCAAAGCCCAGAGACAAAAATACAAATGAGAAAGCCGGGCACTCTGAGTGACCTAGATTCGCACCAATGGCAAAGATGTATGTGCTCACTTCTAATTCATTCACTTGTTTTCCATTGTGGCAACTGTCCTGCCTCCAGATTGGGCTGGCCCTGTCTTCTCTCACTACACTAAGACAATCTTTCCTTAGCCTTCCTAACACACCCCGGCCCGTTCCTCACTGTCCTCACTACACATGAAGTCTTCAGGCTGCTTGCCCCACAGGACCCTGAATGCAGTCCTGACTCTACCGGAAGCAGTGGATAACACTTTCTCCATAGTCCTCAAGAGGGTACAAAGCCCATTTCCTCTGCCCCCAACAGCAACTGTAGATGTAGTTTGCTAGTTTCTTCTGAATCAAACCAAATGCACTAGTGAGCATATATTCTCCATGACTGGGCACTGCTGTCCAGATCTTCTTGGCTTGACAAAGCCTTTGCCATTCAGTCAGGGTGTGCTCTGGCTTCAAAAGCTCCGTTTCCTGAGGACAACGGCCACTGTTCTTGCTTGCCTCTCATAGCCCTGCTCTTGCCTACTGTCAGTGCCTCTGTTCCCTGCTGGCTGCTCTGCCCTTGGTCTTGGTTTAGACCTAGCCTTGATGCTGGTGCTCACCTGGGATAGCATCCTGCAAGTCCTCCCCCAACAGACCTTCCCAAGAAAAGCATCTCCACCTCCCATTGAGTGTTTGTCATGCTTGGGTTCCCCTTCCCTCCTCCTCAGCCGGGGTGTTTCATTTTCACCATGCCTTGTGCCAGAGTCTCACCCAGACTTCTTGTCAATTCTCATCCCTTAAAACTCTTTCTTCCAGGACTTAAAATAGGCACTATTATTCCATGGGAAAATGTCTGTGAAAAAATTATGAAATGCTTCTTTATGTCAGGGAAAACAGCTACTGAAGGTGGATTACATGTTAGGATATAGTTTCTCATATTTATCTGTTCACTTATGGAGATGCACACAGTACAGTGCACACGTGGTGTCCATGGAGCATCTTGTGAGAACCAGTTCTCTCCTTCCATTACGCAGATCCCGGGGACTGAAGGCAGGTCCACCAGGCTTGGTGACAGGTGCCTTTTCTCACTGAGCCATCTCATGTGCTCACATCTTCCTATTAGGCTATTTTTAGAGTCAAATCCTTCCTTTAGTTCAGTGTGTTATTTCTCCTGGGAGTTTGTTATCTTTTTTTCATCACCTTTATGCTACTTTAGAAATAACTTCACCCCAATGTGGATCCATGGGTTTCTTTTCTACCTTTTCCTGAGCTCTTGATTTCAGGTCAGATAACTAGTATCATTTACGTCCACTTTTCTAAACTTAAATCAATCTTGATTTAAACAAACTTACAAGTAATATTTTATGGAGACCCCATGTCAGATTATTCATTATTTGAAGGCATTTTTTCTGCAATTGTGTAGTCATTATTTTATGTTTGTATACTCGACTCTTTTTCTTTAGTTTCTTTGTCTTTCCACTAGTTTATCTTTGTCTTTGTTTTCAATTCTATGAATTTCAATACCCTCCCAGTTTACTCTCTGTGGGAATTAAACACAGAGCAGAAGCCTTGGCAGCAAGCACCTTTACTCACTATCTGTCCACCCCTCCTTACAGATTTTAATAACTTATTTAGTTTACAGAATCGAGATGAAGTAAAAAAAAAAAAAAAAAAAAAAAAAAAACCACGTGCAATGCTTCGAAATATAGTCATTCTTTGTGTCAAACGCCACAGTCTAAATGCCTCTACTTCT
Organism: Acomys russatus; assembly: GCF_903995435.1. NCBI lineage: Eukaryota > Metazoa > Chordata > Mammalia > Rodentia > Muridae > Acomys > Acomys russatus. Next base: position 27,534,995 of record NC_067147.1, on the reverse strand, counting down.
ATCCATAGCTATACCTGTTTCTTTAATCCCCCAAACAGGAATTAACCTTATTTTTCGTATTCAAGATAATAGAAACAATATAAGAGACAGAGTTTTTGTATCCTAACGAATCTATAAACAGTCATATTTTATTAAACTGCCTATTTTTTCATTACAAGGGTTTGCATGTCACATGCAGAGCATTTGTTGCTGTGTATATGACACCACAATAACATATCAAGCTAGAGAAGCCTTCAATCAGGGCTTCCCATGGCCAGTTACAGCATCCATTCTGTTCAGGCTTTCACTCCGTTATGCTTGCTGCCTGTGGACTTCACTTCTAGTCGTCTGAGAAATGGTCTCCTACATGTTACATACAGACTCCTCCCTTACCCTGTACTGCAGATTATTTTAAAGCAGCCCCTTTCTAGGTCTGTCCCCACTAGGGAAGCTATATAACTACTAAAAGTAAATTACGTTTTTCAAAGTTGTTCTTCCCAGTTGTACCAGTTGTTCTAATGTGCAGTTTAATGAAATAATTTATGGCAATGCATTATGACAAAAGTATCTCTTACATTCTAAGAGGCTGGAAATTTTGCTGGACCTCACAGCCGGAATTAATGTACCTTGAGGTCACTTAAGACTAAAGACTGCTATCTTACTATGTGCTCACTCTGCTTGCTTAACCTGTCTTTTAAAAATAATAATAATGTAACTAACAGTCTTACTTACCTTGGATTTCTCATGGAATCAGCTTTTACAACCTAACCTTATGCAGAGTTGTAATCTTATGTTATGTACTCTTCCATGCCCCTGAACCAGACTAAGACAGACATGATTTAATAATTATTTGCTGAAAACAGCAAAAATAGAGGTTCAAATCTTTCTTCTAAAATGACTACCCTTCAAAAATGCTGCACATGATATCTGGATATCAATCATAGACAATAATGTTTGTAGTATTATTTGTTGTCTCAGGCAGGTGGGGTCAGTTGGAGCCAGTGACTTAATTCCTTTTAAGACTCTATTGAAGATTTCTTTGAAGTATCCCATTCCTTCCTCCTGTGATGCTTTCTGTGGTGTCGCTTTATCAGGGACGGACTTACAAGACAACCACAGGCAGGCGCCGCCTCAGACTCATACAACACACAGACGGAGGATGGAAGACACAGGGACCATGAAGTCAAGAATTCAAATCTGAATTCATTCTTGGTTAAGGGATGCCAAAGAGGACGTGCTTTGATTTTGTTCCTTAATGTGACAAATTAGTGGTGACTCAGTGTTAATACTAACATTTTTAATCCACACATGCTTTCAAATGATATTATTTTGTCAAAACTAAACTCAATGTCATAAAAGGAACTGAAAATCGTACATGCTTAATATTTTCATAAGATAATTTGGATGACTCTACTATGAAGAACTAAAAAGTTATTACATCAGGATTACTTTACAATAATCTTTAAGAAATAATAATCTTTAAGATCTTCTTTTTTAAAATGATGACAATTTTAATGAACTATAGTAGTAGACTTTCCAAGAAAGAAAACCGGAATTGATTCAGTGGGTATCTCTGCAAATACCACAGCCAGCAGAATGTTAATTCAGGTGAGGCAAAAAAAGAAGTGTGGTCCCAGAGGACTCAGTAGCCAGTGTTGTTTCAAACTTCAAGAGTCTGACACCAGATGGTTTATTTCAGGCATATTTAAACATTGCACGATTTGGATGAAAAAAAAATCCTAATCATTAATTAATTAATCCTGTGTGCACAGCAAGCTTAACGTATGATTGCATGGAAACTCTCGTAAAGTACAAGCAACATCTCCCATTTCTGGAATGATGACACTATAGGCTGGCTGATATAAGCATAAGAGTCTGGGAGCTGGGATGGCCTGGTCACGCATACACCACAGAGGTCACCAGACTGCTCATCACAATCCTTCCCAGCCTCTGGGTAGAAAACAGGATGCACATCGCTCCCTTTGAAGTAGCAACCCTGTGTGCTTAATATTCCTGGGTCTCCTAGTACTAATCTATGACCACAAAGACCTCCATGCCTCCTATAAGTGGGTCTATGTGCATCAGCCAAGAGCCTATTAGGAATTAGGGTAAGACCAGGAAGGGAATCAGGCTTTAAAATGGCAGAATCAAGGCAGGAGAGATGGTTCAGTAGTTAAGAGCCTATGCTGCTCTTTCAAAAGGACTAGAGTTTGGGTCCTAGCGCCCATGTCGAACAGCTCAGAACCGCCCATAACTCCAGCTCCAACATCTTCCTCCTGCTCTGGAGGGCACTGCATTCAACACACACTGAGACACACAGTCAAAATGCACATATAAGAATATGTGAATTCATATAAAGTGGGTACTTTTGCTAATCCTTGTGCCTTCAATTTTTGAAAGCCTAGAAACTAGCACACAGGCTTTAAGGCCCTCTTCACTGCCCTGCACAGTCCGTGTGGAATGAAAAATCATGCATGACCACTTGCTGCCAAATTTCCTGTCTCCCATAGGAAGGAATGGATGATTTCGAGTTTTCAAGGTTTGGAATAGTTAGCATTTAACAATTTAGGATCTAACAATGCGTATTTAGCACTGTTAAACACTGAAGATGTCAGAAGATCCAGTCTATGTGAGAAAATAGAGATTTCTTTACGCAGAAGAAAATGAGTGCTCGTTGAAGGCTTGAGTGTAATGGATGTAAACATGTTTTTGGTTTGATCCCAAGTGTGGGATGTGAAGCAGACTTCTGTGAGGATGTGTACTGTTTATCTGCTGGAAACAGACTTGTGAGAGGGCACGTGATGTCTGTCTGCTAGAAGAGGAACTGCCTCATCTGTAGGCATGGTCTTGGCCAGCTGCTAAACATCCTGGTGCGGATTCTGAGAGAAGGTATATATGAGCCCCAAACCACAGGCTTGGTGTTTGCCTTTTACATCACCACCTCACATCTCTTGGCTGCTCAGCACTTCAAGAAGCTCCTAGAGAGAAACACTCCAGAGAATGCTTCCGGGTTCCAGGTTCCGGGTTCCGGCTGCTGCTTCGGTTCTGGCTGCTATGGTTGCAGTATCCTTTCCTGTTTAATGGGTCTGCTGGAATCCTGATGATGAAGAGTGCAATCCACCCAGGGAACTGAGTCTAAAAGGATCTACTTCTCCTGTCCCCATTACTTGAAGGAGGAAGAAATGCAGGAAAGATGTATTCCATGTAGTGTTGCCTCTTCTTTCTCAGACACTGCTCATTTCATATGAGAGAGAGAAAAAAATTCTTAACAATAAAGACATACTTAAGAGAATATTGAAGGGCAACTTGCAACCTGAACTTCTAGCCAAGAAAGAGGCAACAACATTTTTCTGGAAAGGCCAGTGTAAGTATCCTGTATTTCATGGTCATACAATCTCCATTCCCAGACCCTACCTCTGTCACAGTCAGAAGAAGGCAGCCATGTGCAACAGACAAACAAATGGTTGAGTTTCACTGAAACGTTAGTTACTGAAACCAGCCGGAGACCAAGCAGGGACCACTTTGCCTTCCCCAACAGAGGATTTGGCCAGCAAGTGCACATGCTCGTACCTTGTCATCCTCCTGAGAGGCTGTAGTGCTAGTGATTAGCCCGAGACGCTGCAGCTGTTTGCGCATGCTTGGTGCGTGCTTGGCTGTGCTCTAAGTCAGCATTATGTCCCCAGCTTACATCAGCAGGAAATGAATGACGATGTGTCCCGTTCATGTTCCTCAGCTCTTGAAAACGAAAGTAAACCATTTTTTTTTTTTTGCTTTTTTTTTAAATTAATTTATTCTTGTTACATCTCAATGTTTATCCCATCCCTTGTATCCTCCCATTCTTCCCTCCCTCCCATTTTCCATTATTCCCCTCCCCTATGACTGTTCCTGAGGGGGATTACTTCCCCCTGTATATGCTCATAGGGTATCAAGCCTCTTCTTGGCAACCTGCCATTTTAAGAAGTCAAATCAACAAATAAATAATTTGCTTTTTAAAAATCTCCTTTAATCAAGTCCACATGTCTGATAGTGTTCTTATTTACTGGAGTGTCAAATATCCTCTTAACAGTCATAAAAGAAGGCATAAATTATGTCTCTTTAAAGCAGTTTTTTTCTTCTAATTGTCTCTGTGTGATTCATAAGGTAAAGTCATTTTCCCTTGAATTATTTATGATTTGTTTTTTAAAAGACAGATTAAAAATCCAGTAAACCACCAGACGCACTGAGGCATACCTGTAATCCCAGCACTCAGGGAGGCAGAGGCAGGTGGAACTCTGTGAGTTCGAGGCCAGCCTGGTCTACAAAACAAGTCCAAGACAGCCAAGACTACACAGAGAAACCCTGTCTCAAAAAACAGAAACAAAACAAAATCCAATAAATCAGGCTACAAAGGTGGCTCATTGGATAACAGCACTGGCTGCTCTTCCAGAAGACTTAAGTTCCATTCTCAGAATCCACATGGTAGCACAAAACTGTCTGTAACTCCAGTTCTGAAGGATTCAACATCCTCATACAGACATACATGCAGGCAAAACATCAATGCACATTAAAAAAAAAAAATAAATGATAGAGATAGATACAGAGGTACAGAGATACAGAGATAGGTAGGTAGACAAACAGACAATTCAATAAATCAAGTGACTATTTTAGAGCAACTATAATTTTAATCATGGAATGCCATTATATCAATAATTTGTAGGGTTGGAGAGACGGTTTGGTGACTGAGACCCCTTGTTGCTCCTATAGAGCGCCTGAGTTTGGTCCCAGCACCTACATAGTATTCCCTCACCATCCTCTTCCGAACTTCTTGTGTATAAGGCATGTATGTGTTTCCTTTTATACATGCAGGTAGACGATATATATATATATTAGAAATAAATAAATCTTCACCAAAAATGGTAAGAAAATAAGAATTTATATGCTGGTCTTGATGCCTCAGGCCTATAATCCCAGTTGCTTTGGAGTTCTCAAGGAGAAATGTCACAAATTCAAGACCTCCCTGGCCTCTAGAGTAGGTTCAGGGACAACCTGAGCAATTTAATGAGACTGTGTCTCAAATTTTAAAAAAAAGAAAAAGAAAAGTGGAGTTTCAGGGTGTGGGGATACACACGGCTAATCTCATGTCTTAGAAGGAAGAGGCAAGTGGATCTCTGTAAGTTCTACACAAGCCTGGTCGACATACTAAGACCCTGCCACAGAATGAAATAATGAAACAAATGGCTGGGGAGAGAAGTCCTTGCTTCAAATCTCTAAAATAAACATAAAATATTGAAATAAGATCAATTACTTTATAAATATGTATACACATATTTTATGCCATTAGAAAGTTAGCGGTCTTTTACTGGTTTCTTAATTCATTCCTTCATGTATAGTTTCAGTCCACTGCAGGCGTGGCTGAAAGCCACACCATTGGCCAACTTAAAGGCAGCTACTGCAACTATCTGCTGCTTTATTGGATGTGCTAGGGGTCCGCAGTGCAGCAGAACCCCTGAAGTGGCTGCGATTTAAAAGTCTTCCTGTTACTTAAAATTAGTTTCCTAGGGGAGAAAGCAAATGTTAGTAAGTGGTCTGAGATATGCATAAAAGTAGCAGATTGTCAATAAATCTATTTTCAGCATTTTTCATTCGCCAACCTTTGTTCAACACCTCTTGCATCCAGAGAGCTGAGTCAGTCGAGTGATTGCGGCCACTGAATCACAATGCAGAAGAGCCAAGCCTTTCCCCATCCCTCCTCTGAGACAGCATATGGGGAGACTGTTTAACCCAAGTACTTCTCTTGCCAAAACCTTGTAATCTAACAGAATAAATCTAGAGAAGAGAGACTGAAATGACTAAAGATATTATGGGATTTGTTTTAGGGGAACAGATGGTGGAAGCTGGAGTTTACCACGTGCCAACAAGGTTGTTTACCACGAAGTTACTGCGTTCTGATGAATTACTGAACAGGACTGGGGGAAGGAAGGATGTAAATTAGGTAACGGCCTCAATCGAGCCTTTCATTGTAGTGAGTGTAGAAGGAGAAAATGAAAGCACAGTGGTCCTGGCTTGGTTTATGTGTGTGTTACAGTACAACGCACAGAGTATAAAACACAAAGTTTGTGCCTACCTTGCGGAGCCTGGTAAAGAAATTAGATAACAACAATCTTGATGGGGAAGAGGGGGTACTTGACTCATAAGGCAAATCCACAGAAGAGAATAGCTTTCCCTCCGTTACAAAACTGTGTTTTAGGCCACTACACAGCCATTACAACAGTGGAAGGAGGACACTTCTACCTGATTATTCTTTATTCTTGGGGTCTGCTTACAATCATTTTAACTTAGCATTGTCAGAGGATATGTGCATATTCTTACACATTCCTGAATTTGCCACAAAAATTCATAATGTAAATTAAGTCAGTTATGAATATATAAGCATGGCATTCAAGTTATGTAAGGGACTCCCAACCTTAAAAATTAACATTTTTTTAAAAACAAGCTACATTTTAGACAACAAAGAAAAAATGTCACTAAAACATTTAATTTCAATACCTTCCTTATGACTCTTAATTTAACAGGACCTTCATGTGGAAGGAAAAAAGCAACTCTGATATACATGTAATACAGAATGCATGTGCCCACTGCCCACACGCACAGCAAACACACCATTAATTGATCAGCCTATCAATAATAGGAGGAAGAAGAGGAGGAAAAACAGCAGGAAGATAAGGATAAAGGGGAAGAGGAGAAGGAAGAAAGGGTAGGAAGAGGAGAAGAAAGAAGGAGAAGGAAGGAGAAGAAGGAGATAAATGTTCTCTATCTCCTGATCAGCTTTCTTCCTTTCATTCAGTCCAGGACTCCAGCAATGAGATGGAGCCACCTGAGGCTTCACATCTTCACATCTCAATTAGTCTAATATAGATAACACCTGGAGAGCATTCCAGAGACTAACTTGACCTGTGCACTCCTTTACAGCATGCCCAGACACTTGTCTCTTGAGCAATCCTGGGTCCCCGTCAAGTTGCCAGGAGTAAGCATCGCAGATGAGGGTGATCGAAGGGTCTTCCAAACCCCTCCAAAACAGCTGTCTACTCTTCAGCCCTTCCTCTTGCCTGCTCTCCTTTGTTTAGAGAACAGAGTCTAGACCCTTGAATGTGGCTAACACTAACTCACAACCCCAGCATGGCATAAACATTTGAAACCAGAAGAGGAAGGAAATAAGCCCCAAATATCTTGGAATATGATTTTTTTTAATACCATACAATAGGGGTTGGAGAGATGGTTCAGAGGTTAAGAGCGTAAGCTGCTCTTCCAAAGGTCCCAAGTTCAATTCCCAGTAACCACATGGTGACTCACAATCATCTATGAGATCTGATACCCTCTTCTGGTGTTCATGCAGGCAGACCACTGTATATATAATACATATATAAACTTTTTTAAAAATCCCATACAATAATTCAATTTCCAGAAAGGAATCATTGAAACTAGGTCATTCAGATTTTCTTATCTCTGCTTATTAATTAAAATTGCAAACAGTCTTCCAGTTTATTAATTTAATTTGATTCAAAGTCTACATAAGAATTAAATTAAGAGGCCTAAGGAACCTCCATCTGGCTCAGTGAGGAAAGTGTCTGCTGTGCGTGAGCGTGATGATCCAAGTTTGACCCCTGTCACTCACCTCCAGATGTGGTAACTGGTGCTTGTGAGCTCAGCGACGGGGAGACTGATTGGCTAGTCAGAGCCACACTGGCTAGCCCTTTCACACTCACATCTCACTTGTAACAACACAATGAGTTGGGGTTCTTTTTTACACTTATTTGTTTATTTGTCTTATGGGGAGGTTATGTATACCATGTCACACATGTAAAGATCACGGAATACGTTGCAGGAGTCTAGAACAAGTTTAAAGAGTTGCTTTTCTCCGTCCACCACATAGGTTCCAAAGATGAAGCTTAGGTCGGCAGGGTCGACAACACACACCTTTGCGAACTGAGCCATGTCAGAGGCCCCAACAAGATGTGCTTAATACATGAAGCTTCAGCACTTCTGAGCCTGTAGTTCAGTTGATAGAGTGCTTGACTGTCATGCACAAAGCCCTGGGTTTGGGTCCCAGCTAGGAGCTGTGCCCTATGACCACACATTTAACACTTGAAAGATGAGGACAGAAAGATCATAAATCCTAGGTCATCCTCCCCTATATAATGAGTTTGGAACCAGCCCTGTCTCAAACAGCCAAGCAAAGAGGCAGGAGTGAAGAGACAGTTCAACTATTAAGAGGACTTTTCTTCTAGAGGCACTAGGTTCAAGAGCCAATGCTCACATCAGGTGGCTCACAGTCACCTATAGTTCCAGGTCTGGGGGGGTGTGACAACTTCTTGCTTCCATGGCCCCTGCATACACAGTACATAAGTACAAATGGGAAGATTATGTTACACTTAAACATAACTTCAAATTTCTTATAATAGCCCCTTGCCTGTTCATATCATAGCTGGAAAATAAGTTGAACAGTGCTATGACTCCATGCCAAAAATAATGAGTAAAAAATAAGTCTATAAGCTAACTCATTACATAGGCTTGCATCATTTTTAAATAAGTCCTTTCTCATGTTAACCCATTTCATGATAAAAGAATAGGCTTTCAATGAGTGACATATTGATTCTTTTCTAGTTATTTTCATCAGCCTGAGAAATGGTGTGGCATTCAAGAACATATCACTTTTAATTTTATTTATGAAACAGAAAAGACAAAATATGTTACTTGAATAAATGTATGTGTCAAAAAGAAATTACCCCGTTCCCAGTTCCCATTTACAAACAAGCCTGTCTATCAGATTTGTCTCTGCTTCTCTGTCAGTCCCCATGGTAATCCATAATGGAAACCCTGGCTCTGGCAGGTGACCTGGATGGGATGAGGGTAGCATAGAAGAATAGATGAGTCTCCAAGGGGTGGGGGTGGGGGTGGGGGTGGATATTCTGCAAAGTACAAGCAGCTGCAGTGGCAAGAAGAATCCTAAAACTAGATCCTATCTGTGCCTACTAATTTTGGCCATAATAGAAAAGATACCATAGAGTGTGTGTGTGTGTGTGTGTGTGTGTGTGTGTGTGTGTGTGTGTGTGTGTAAATGAGCCTGTGAGATGGGGTGCTGCTGTGTGTATGTAGTGGTTAGAAAACAGCTCTGTGAAGTTGGTACTCTCCTTCCACCATTATGTGCATTCCAAAAATCAAACTCAATTACGTAGGCCTGCACATGAAGGCTTTACCTTGTGAGCCATCTTGCCGTCCCTCAGAAATGAAATTATAAAATAATAAATAGGTAATTTTTTTTAGTTTGCAAAAGTACTGGCAATTTCTTATTCCAACGTAGAAAGCGAATATAATTACAAAGGAATATAAATGCTAGAATTACTTGAATGTCTCATCACCAAAGGTAAAACCTAGATGGAATGCAATGTCAAACCTAAAACTATCTTCTGCAACTATCAAGCAAGAACAAAGCTTTGCAGTGATGGTTCAGAGATCCAATAGCCTGTTGATCTGGAATGAGGCATATAGCCACTTAGCTACAAGGGATGCTGCAAGTGCTTGTCTCTATTGTGGTCAGCCATACATCTTACTGGAAGGCATGAGTTCCATAACTAAGGAAGCAGTAAAGATGAGTCTGCATATCTGCATAGCAGTCTCAGGCACAGTGACTTTCCCTGAACAGGTTTCCATACTTAATGGAAGAAGATCATTTCCATAGACTAAGTTTACAAAATGAAATTGTTTGTTTCTAGAATCCATATTCCATTTCTTCAGTCCATTTGTTGAGTATTATGCTATCTCTATGTCATTTTTCTGCCACTCACTATTTTAGTGTGTATTTTGTGACACTGCAACTTAACCAGAAATACATAGTTACTCTCTGCCTGGCCCTGAAACAGAAATCCTCACACACTAACAATTTCCTGCCCACCAAGTGTGCTAAAGGAACCTTTGGTTCTCATATTTAGCCTTGACTCCAGTTGTTGATGGAGCCTCTAGGCCCTTACATTTCCTAATTGATAGGATTATCCTTTTTACTGCCTCAATGATATGGGAGTTGATCACCAGAAAGACCAAGCCATGATGACAAGTTCAGACTTCTCAATCCAAAACATCCAACAGCAGGAAGAAGCTGAAATTTGAGTTAATAATTGATAGAGTCACTATTACATAAGTTTATCATGCAGGCAGGTCGCCATTGTAGATTAGAGGGTATGCAGCTGGCTTGGTGTTTACCCTTCTCCTCTGGTAACATAAAAAGTACCTTCCAGTACCATGAACAGTAGGAGTGAAGATTTTAATTAAGCACTGGTTCTACTTTTTCATGTTTAATAAGATGGGTGTTGTCTCCAGCAATAGGGCTTACCATCAGCTTGTAGCAATAGTCTGAGTTATTTAGTGCTTCCATAGGGCCCCTTCGGCAGACAATTCAATTAGATGTAACCCGTTCCCAGTTGGTGAAAGATGTCTACTTGTGGCGTTTTCTCCTCCATTATTTTTTAATCTTACTGGTCTTTTGCTTTTATATAATGGTTTTCAATTTTGTGTTTTATGGCTTTGTCTGTGGGTGTGTCTGTGTCTCTTGTGGTCTTTTATTCTTTCTTTACTCTAGTGTTTTGTTTTGCCTTTTATTTGCCTGTTTGTTTTCTGCAAGGATCCTGGAGTTAATGGGGGAAGGGTAAACCATGATCAGAATACATTGAATTAAGTTTCAATAAAATAAATAATTGATAGAGACCACCAAAAGTCCATGAGCTGTAAGCACTGAGCACATGGAGGTACCACATTGGTGGTATGCTCCAGATAGGAGATGGAGAAAGCTCTCAAACCCTTCTTTAACTTGCCTTATTAAGCATCTGCATGCTTACCTGCCTCCTTTGTTGCATCTTTTCTAATAAACTGATAAGCCTGAGTAAAAGGTTTTCCTAAGATCTAAAACCCACTGCTGGCAGATGACTGAACACAGGTAGGTAACATTGATGGTGAGGGGAAAAAAAAAAAAGAAAGAAAAAAGAATCTAACATCTGGTACCAACATGAGGAATTTGGAGTGCAGACAGAGTATAAAGGACAAGGCCTTTTAGAGAACAAATTTGCTTTCATACTCCCTTTTCAAAACTCCTTTATACAGAAATTTTGAAGCCAGTATATTTAAAGCAAGCAATAAACCAATGCTGCCATTTTGAATTTGCATCTATTTGTAGGATACCTGGGGGAAATTGACTTCTTTATAGTTTGTAGTGGTATTATAGCAAATTGTCCTCCATTTATTTGAGTCATCTGTGCTCCTTAGTTAAGTTGAGTGGTTTTATTGTTGATCAGATATACAATTTTGAAGTCATTTCTAGAGTTGGTGAGATGGCTCAGTAGGTCAAGGTCCCTGCTACACAACCCCCAACAACCTTGATTTGATTTTCAGAACTGATGTAAAAATAGGCAGATGCTGAGGTACCTGTCTGTAATCCCAGCCTTTTTACTCAAATGATAAGATGGGATGCAGAAACTGGGAGCTTGGCTAGAAGCCACAGCAAGATGAGAAGGGAAAGAACCAGCTCTTGGAAAATTGTCCTCTGACTGCTGCAAAAGAGCCTTGACACATACACCTTCATGCCCACCTTCTCACCCCATCTCACCCTCCATCTCCCCACACACACTAAATTAAATAAATCTTAGTCATTTTTTTTCTGCTTCTGTTTTGTTTCTACTCCGTCATCTCATGATTCATGCCCTACTTCACTCATTCACTCTTTTTTTTTTCTGATGGATTTTTCCAATGTGATATAAAATCTAGGAAGGTCTCTAGACAAGGGGATGTTTTTCTACAGTTGATGACACATGATTCATGAAATTAAATGAGATAACTGATAATAAAGTCTTTTGAAAATTTGGAAAGTTACTAAATAAATGTGTGTTGTTATGTTCAATTAGTCACCAGCTGAAAATGTGCAAGCTATATGACTAACGGTGTTTGGGAAGCCTCTTCAGTAAATGGTAACTCATTAAGAATCTGAAATACTTGCCGAGTCATACGTGACTCATGCCACACAGTCCATTAGTCAGGAATGACTTGTGCAGAGCTATTCCTAGTATTAGAAAAATGTTAACTATGGGGATGAAAAATAAGATGTAAGACTAAGCCTGCCTCCAGGCCTGATGCCTCCAAAATCTGAAGCAGAAACTTTTTTTCTTCAGGGATCAAAATATCAAACAAAACCATGTATTCATCATGGAAGATAACAAATGACTCAGCCATTCAGTGATAGGCAAGAGCTAGGGAATTTAACCAAACTTTAAGGTAGTAGTTGAGGAGAATAATGAGCTTAAAAAACAGTAGCCACATGAGAAAAAAGAAAGACTGTCAGGAAGACGCCAATGACGAGGGACCATCCATGAGCTCTTGGGTTATATAACATTTTTGGTTTTATTCTATTTTTATTTTATTTCATAAAGATATCTATAGCATACCATCTCTATAAGGCACCACTAGGCTTGTAGGAGACAAAGGTAGACCAATGCAGTTCTACCTGGAGGAACAAGCCCCTTAGGTGGAGCAGTGAGGCCTCCTTTATCATTCATTACCTTGGCCCATGGCAGAGTTCTAACTACAGGAGAAGCATAGATTTAAAAAAAAAAAAATACTTTCTAAGGGTAGAGGTTAATGCAAAGCACTTTGGATGTGTAGTTTGTTGGTATTCAGCCTTGAAACAAGTGCTATTTGTGCTTATGGAGATAAGGCCAGGCAAGAAAAGCCAAAGTTTGAGCCGCCATGCCCTGAGCAAACAACGGGAGCACTCAACAGTGCATTAAAGAAGGCACAGAGCAGGAGCAGCTTAGACAGATTTCTAAGACCTTATTTACCTGCCGGGAAAGCCTGTTGGTGAGGTGGAGGGGCGGGGCCATATAATTCAACCAGAACTCCTTGAGATTCCCCACTACAGTATGAAATGGGAGTGTTAAGGAAGAGACTGGAGAACTGGGCCAAACACTTGCAACTGGAGATGAGACACATGGTCAGCAAAATTCTACAGAGCCCCCAGATTTCCAAGGTACAGACAATTTTATTTTTTTTATTTATATATTGGGTGAGGGTATGCAAATGCTTTGTTGGGTGTGTGGACATCCTAGGATGAGAGAGAGGGAGGAGGGAGGTTCATGCCAGTGCCTTGGTGGGTGTGTGAAGGTCCAGCAACCTCCTCTTCCTCTTTGGGTTCCAGGCATGATCTCATTTGTCAGGCTTTTCTCCCCTCGGGGAGGGAGAGCTTCTTTAGCCTGTTCAGTAGCCTCATCAACCCTATACATCCTATTGGCTATTCTGTCATACCCTAACTAAAGAAGTTATCCTATGCATTTTGTGGTACCCAGCAGAGCCTGCCACAAGCATGAGTCCCAGACTCTTTCTGGCGATGTACAACAGGACATGTTACAAGTCAGCGAGGGCCAAATCGTGAGAAGAATGCTACGCCTCAGATGATTCTATCCCAGGCCTTTGAAATCTGAGTTGCTCAGGCCAAGAGCCAGGGCAGGACTCCAGTCACACATTAGATTATGTCCATCTGTGCTTCCACAGCTCCCGTAGGTCTGATGTCCTGGTGTAACAGGGTGAAAGTCTGTACGCAGGACTTTGTGACACTGACACGGAGCCTGGTGAAGGTGAGTCCTGCATGGAGGCTCTGTGGAATGACGCACTTCTAAACTCACTCAGAAGGCAGAAGTAGAAACGACTATCTAAGATATGCACTAACTAAGCTAGCTCATGACAGATAGTGAAAGTGACCTTTGAGGCTAAGAGAAGCTTATTTAAGCACAAACTTATTTTTGCTAGATGAGGGACATTTATGCACAAACACGAGTACTTCAGTTTCCTTGTGTCCAACTTTCTACATCTATATATGAAAACCATTATTTTCTTAATTACTTGACAAACTTGTTATCAAAACCAGGTCTGCTAGGATATTCAAAGCACTACAGACAAGGAAACATTTTGTATATTTTACTTAGCCCTAGCACTGATCCAGCCATAACCATCTGTCTATGACCAGGGATCATCTCAGAGCATTCAGAGTAACTGGAAATAAAACTGAGAGCTTCTGGAGTTTTACTTTATTTTGGGGATTAATGGATGACACACTGAAAACTGTAGAATCATCAAGTACAATTCAGAAAATGAATTAGCAAGGAAAGGAAGTCATTATCAGCCTAATAAAAAAGAACTGACCACTCAGTCACTGCTATCCAATACATTTACAGTGTCATGGCTGAAGAGTTCCACGCCAAGAGTCCTGCATTCACACCCTAAACTCCAGATTATGGTGCATTTTGTCTTCAAAGGGGGATTAGATCCTGAGAGTGGCAAGCTAAAGAACTACATGAGGGTCAGAGAGATGCCTGCTCCCTCTATGAGCAGGGTAGCCCAGAGGAGACTCACTGGTCCCAAATCCCATGTCACTTCTGTCTTATTCTCCTCACCCTTAAGAGCAGAGATAACCATTCCTGCTCCTATAACAGAATTTAGGACATTTTGTATAACAGCCTGAAAAGACTAAGACTACACACACACACACACACACACACACACACAAACATACAAGTAAAATTTTTCACAGAATAAAACTAAGTGACAACTCAGTGTAAGTCTCTCTCTCTCTCACAGCCTAAGCCTGGGAACGTGACCCAGGCAAGCTTGGGAAAGTGACCCAGAAAGAACTGAAGGCCAGTTCCAGTTTCTGAGATCAAAGTGGCCAACTGAGATAAACAATTTCAACTAAGGTAAACAATTTTCAGAAAAGTACCATCTGGAAATTCTCTGGAAACTTTCCAACACCCCTCCCTGCCAAGAATAGCCCCCAAGACCAACGACCCCTGCAATAGCCAATAACATTTAGACAAGCACCCTTAGCGACCACCAGAGCCAATCCTAGCATAGGAAACGCAGCCCCTCCTAACCTTTGCGGTTTTAGCCTTTAAGAGTGGCCTGTAACAGGGACTCGGGGTGCCTCCCTCCTGAGTGAGTGCTGAGGTCCCCTGACGCGCGTCAGCAATAAACCTTATGCTTTTGCATCAACACTGTGGTCCTCAAGTGGTCTCTCACGACGACCCCCTACCTGAGTGGACTCTAGGGTCCAGACTCTAGGGTCCAACACAGTAATCTTAATTGACTCAAACTCAATTGGAGAGTGATATATTTTTTCAGTGAGATGTCAATTACATAAACTGTAGCCTGTTCAAACCTGAAGCTGGTTTTATTTGTTTGTTTCTACATGATAAAGGAAATATCAAGAAAATTAGGACTTTCCTTCAGAATTTCCCAATCTATAAAAGAAGGATCGCTTGCAGTGAAGAGGTAGGTGTTGTACTTAAAAGTAAATTAATTAAAACAAAAGTAATTGTAAAAGAAAATGGGATTGAGGCAAGGATGATGTTTCTGGTTTAAAAAAAAAAAAAAAAAGTAGCCTGGCAACTTTGTTACATAAGGGAATTATACCAGCAAGCAAACAGCAGGTGGCAGGCAACAGCCACACAGTCTCTATAGTCACCGTCACACCTACGAGCGCTAATGAGTCACCAAGTGTGGGGCTTTCCAAAATTCACTTATCAGAAGCGATGTTTGAGTATGGAACATTCCTTAATTGTAGCCTTTCTATTTTTGGATAACATGATTGTGCCTTATCAGAGGGACTACACTAGAATCATTAACCCTTGAAATGTTCCTGATTGTTCATCTAACTCCTGAGGGAAGACACAGAATTTCTCCCCTCAACATGTGATGTACATATGAGGCAAACTAATTAGCTGGGATTAGGAATTCATGGAATCAAGGCTACAGGAGTTTTTAAAATCTAAAATATAAGTCAGCTCATTCATTAAGGAATGAAGTCATTAATTTACTGGTGGATATGTTTGCATATACGGGAGCCCTGGGATTACTGTTGTCATCAAAATACACCTGGGTATAAATGATTAATAATCATAATCATAACAAATACAGTAAACTAAAGTGAATAATATCAACAAAAAATGATTCCTTATAGGACCTAGGAGAGGAGACTCAGTGGTTTAGAGTGGGTACTGCACGTGATGGCACATGTCTTTAATCCCAGCACTCGGGAGACAGAGGCAAGCGGATTGCTGTGAGTTCGAGGCCAGCCTGATCTACAAAAGTGAGTCCAGGATAGCCAGGACTCTAACACAGAGAAACTCTGTCTCAAAAAAACTAAACAAAACAAAACAAACAACAAAGAATTGGTACTGCTTACTGGTCCCCAGCACTCAAAGTCCACAGGCAAAAATAAAGGAAGGAAGGAAGGGAGGGAGGGAGTCGGTTTTTCTTTTCTTTTCTCTCTTTTTATTTATTTATTTATTTATGGATGCATAAAGGGCTTTAAAAAGGTATAGGTCCACAGCATCACCTCATCTACCATATTTTGCAGTCAGTGGCAGAGAGTACACCTGGAGACACAGGCTGTTTCTTCTTTGAACACAGCAGCCCACTCTGTTGTCTGGAGCCTTGTAAACTGTAATCCTATGCGGTTCTCACAGTTGAGTCTCCACACCTAAGAGGCCTCAAGGGAAATAGACAGCAAAAATCTCTGTGGCCTGGATTCTGTCATTTCCTGTTGTAGACATGCACAGGTGCACCTTTTGAACAGCAGAGGTCAGCAACACAATGAGGAAGGACAAAGGAACCTGCAAGAGTGCTGTGGCCATACTCCATTGTCAACAGAAAAGAAATGGGAAGCAACTTTCCAACACACACACACACACACACACACACCCCATATACACATATACACACTACACATGCATGCACATACACATATGCACACACACATACATGCACATATGCACACAGTATGTATACCACATACACATTTTACACATTGCATACACTAGATACATACACACTAGACACACAATATATATGTGCCTATATATGCCACATACACTATATATACACCTCACATACAAACAGACACACAGCATACACACACACACATATACATGCACACAGTATGTATACCACATACAAACTATACACATAACACACACTATACACACACATGCTACACACAATATATGCCACAAACACTATACATATACTACATATACACAAAACACACACACACATACACCACCCTGCACACAATTACTTGGCGCTCAGTACTCATCAGAGCCTCTAAACCATGTGGATCTGCCCCTGGCAGCGATGTCTTTGGGATGTGATCAGAGATGCATAAGATTCTGCCTATCAAGTAGTTCCAATTATAAAATAAAATTTAAAGAGCCATAACGGATTATAAAGTAATAATTATAAAGCAAAAATATAACTCTTATATTACCAAAATTGTGTTGCTTCACTGATAGCTAGACTTTTTTGTTTCAAAAGGAAACAAATTATTTTTTAAATGGAAAAACAAAATATTTATCTCTATATTCTTTTGACACATATTCACTGAGTGTCACGCACTGCTCTGACTACTGAGCTACAAAAGTAAACAAAATATTTCATGTCCCTTTCCTTGTAAAACTCAGAGTCCATACCATCAGGCAGAAATGAAGGGAACAGCTAAACTCAATGTATTGTAGATCTAGTAGTAGGTCCTAAGATAGCCCAAGTGAAGTGCCACAACTTAAGCAACCAAAAATTGTTGTTTCATGGTGTTGAGGGCGATTATCTACAGCGAGTTGGCCAGGCTCTGATCCCTCTGAACCTTGCACAGAGTAACCCAGCTGCACGCATTTTAATATTGACTAAGGTCCAACCTGATGACCAAATTTTCATCTGAACCAGAAGCACTTTGCTTACAATTTCACAGCCCGAGCTACAAGACACAGGAATTCAACTCCTAACCCACACAATGAAAACTGAATTAAAAGGAAACAAGGTGAAACCAGAGGCCAGGCACAGGGAGTGGCATGCTTATAACTGCAGCACTGGGAGGGCAGGGCAGGGGTGAGGCAGAGGTATAGTGAGTTCAAAATAGGGAAGGTTTTGGCAAGACTCTGCCTCTAGAAAGAGAGAGAAAGAGCTGGGGAGTGCACCGTGGAAGGTTGTGCATTTGGGGGTGCAGCTCAGTAGACAGCTTGTCTAAGTACGCACGCATGAGATGAGGCAGGTGGGCCTGGCTTTAGTCTCCAGTAGAGTGAATAAGGGTGAGCTTTACACCCCCCCCCACACCCCATTTAGGTGGACAAGGAAAGCACATTGACAGAAAGGTGAGAAGTGCTGAAGAGATAAGGCTAATCAACTGTGCCGTGCACATAACTAGTAAGAACCTTCTGCAGAAGAAGGATTTTCAATCTATAGATCAGGCTGGCCTCAAACACAGAGATCCACCTGCCTCTGCCTCCCTGCTGGGATTAAAGGCATGTGCCCCCACCCCCCACCCCCCACCGGCTAGAAAAATAGGATTTTTAGCGCCACTTTTTCACTCTCTAAAATATTTTTAGGACTACAACAGTTTTGTTAATAACGAGAGCCACAACTTTTAACAAGTAGATGGTTCTTGGTTGTCTTCAGCATGTGTCATGTGTCATTCCTGAAGTAAATAGTCACTTTGCAATCTCTGTATGTCAGGTGAACTGTTTATAAAGATTTTAAAGGTTTGTTTTATTTAAAGATGTGTGTGTGTGTGTGTGTGTGTGTGTGTGTGTGTTTGTACATGAGCACACACACAAATATACATATATACAAATGCTAGTATGCCCACATTTGAATTTGTATATGTGAAAATGTGCTAGAGGAGGCCAAAATGAGGCCTCAGATGTCCTGGCACTGGAGTTGCAGGTGGTTGGGCAAGAACAGTGCTTTCTCTTAACAGCTGTGCCATCTCTCCAGCCCCCTCCGCCAGGTACACTTTACCTAAAATACAGCAAAGGACAGGTAAATGTGAGGCTCTTTGCCTTTACAAAGTCTAGCATTTTTTTTTAGGACATGGATTCATGTAGCCTAGACAGACTTCGAACTTGCTACAATGCAAGGATGACCTTGAATTTGCGATCCTCCTGCCTCCACCGCCCAGGTGATAGGAGTACAGGTATGCACTCCTTTTCCTTGACCACTGTTCTAGAAACTGAAGATACTTCAGTAAAAGGAGACACGACAGCAGGGAACCATGACTTCTCGTGAGGAAGCCATAAAGAGTTCCTGATCCAAGGACTCGCCTGACAGTGAACTTCCTTAACACAGCATTGCCTTGCGCAGCCTCAGCTTTGGCAGCATAGCTCACAACCCTCCACCTTGACTGTCACAAAGTCAGCTGCCCCTGGATGGCCCAATGTAACCTTAATCAGCTCCCAGAGGCCCCGTGTTCAAAAGTTAACCTGCATTTCCACCCTCCTGACACTTCACAGTGAAGAAACGGCTCAATATCGAAAGCATAGCTCTCCTCTCATTTCTAGACGTCTCTCACCCTTGTTCGCTCCATTCCTGCCCTTAGTAGGAAACATTGTTCTGTTTGACTTTTGCTTACTGGTCTGCAGATGGACTAAAGTTACATGAAGGCCACACATAGAAGCTGCTCACTGTTGCTGCTAACACAGGAAGAGAATGTGTCTCAGTTGGCTTGGCAATGTCCACATGCAGGTACGGAGCCAAGGCGAGTCCTTTCTGTGGCAATTGAAGTCACAGCCTCCCTGTGCTCCAATCAAACAGCATTGGCAAACCAGTGAACCCTGAGACCAGCTCTGTAAAGCAAAGAATGAGGTATTCCCTGGCGCATCTGTTCTGGGTGTGATTTGAAACCTAGCCACCTTCAGATTGTCTTCCAGAAATGGACCGTAAATTTAAAACTGAGCACCATCTCCTCGAGAGCCATCTGGTGCTAGTTTTTCTACTGCACCTCCTGTGAACTCAAAAAAAAGGGGGCGGGGGAATAATAATTCTTTTCTTTGCAGCTGCTGAAGTAGTCATTAAAGTTTGTTTTTATTTTACCTGCAAATGAGAACCAGCATTTGAAGCAGGCCAGGTTTTATTAATGTGATGGCTTAGGGGCCAGAACGGAATGACTTGTTTAATCCTCGTGACTATGGGGAGTCTAAGCTTTCTAGAACCAGACAACATGATTTCTCAGGTCTGAGAGGATGATGGGAGAAAAATAAACCCAGAGCAGACTTGTTCAGAATGGCTTCTTTTCCCGAGAGTCGACACATGGTTTTCCTCTGTTCTTTCCTTCGCAGAATAAAAACGGTATTTCTACTTCCTCTCATTTTTTTCCTGGTGCGACTTTTGAGTCTACCCTTTCCATGGATACTTACTGTCACCAATGTCAACACCTCCTCTACTCCGCATCTTTCTTAAGCTGTTGACTTTAAGAATTACATTTGTGTAACACATGAAGGGTAGACATAACTTTTTCACCAATATGTAACCTATTTTATTTATGGTACAGGACAGATAGAATAAAAAAAAAGAAAACTCTCCCAGAGCCTTCATGTCCTTGAGACACCAGCTAGACAGCATTGTCCCAGGTACAGCAGACAGTTAATTGCAGTAAGACTGGAAAGTTCTTGCCAGTTCTCTGAACTTAAGACCGATTGAGACCCCTGAAGTACGAGAATGCTCAGTGAAGCTCAGCTTCTGTGGTCAAACTGACCTAGAGCTCTGTGCATCCCCAAAATCCAAACAAACTAACGGAGGTTGGAAGATGCTGTGTCTGTCTTAACTCATTTTTAGTAAGTTCATTCCATTTTTTTTTTCCTTAAGCGTGTCTTCATCCTTAGTGTGGGCGAGAAATATGAAGAGAGGCCAGCAGAGTAGTAAGACACTGAAAGGGAAGTTTCTAAATTCAAGCTGAAAACAGGAGCATCCGATCCTCTGCCCTGGTTTTGATATGGATTCATCAGGGTGATGATAATATATAAACTGCTCTCACGGTGTTTTAGGAACTATAAAAAAGCAATTTAGAGAAGAGTGGCAATGATTATCCTTACCTCAACCCTGTTTTCCTCTCCCCTCCATGCACCAGAGATATTTCATTTCATAGAACATTTGCCCAAGAGCCGCGGCCTCTGGTGAGGGACTCAGCACAGACAAAGGCTATGAAAAACTAGCTAGCAACCTTGCCATCCCCCCACTCCTTCTCGCCACAGCCATTTTGTTTGTACAATTTGAAAAGGCTCTACTGAAATATTATGATGAGAAAAATAACACACAAGCGAGCACAAACTTTATTCCCACATTGTATATCTTTTTTAGGGGGAAGAATAGTAACCAGAGTAGATTAATATTAATCTTGTAATCAAGTCAGCTGACACCAGTAATAAGAGAAATGTAAGACATGGCTCTTAATATTCCACAGTGAAGAGACCAAGTTCTCATTTTCTGGTCCCTTCCCCAGAAAATCAATATGACTTGTATTTGCTTTTCTTATTTAATTTTTTATACCAGTGTGTATATATTATGTGTGTATAGCATATATGCATGTGCAATAGCATGCGTGTGGAAGTCAGAAGATAAAATCAGGTTTTCACAGTAAGTTTCTTCCATTGAGCCATCTCTCAGCCCCTTAGTTGGTCTTTACTAGTAACCTTAAACCTGACTGCCACCCAGATAAACTTGGGGCAGTAAGGAAAATAGAGCCCAAAGAGCAGCAGTGAGGGCACAAAGGCTTAGAGGAGACTGTGAGCAGATGAGATGGGGTACTTCCTGACCGCAGAAAGAGCAGTGTTGTGATTAAAGAAGCACAGTACAATGTGTCACTTTTGTCCACAGTTGACAATGTTACTCTTCTTGATCTTGCAGATCCTGTGCCTGAAGCACTCCATGGCTTCTATGATGTTCCAGCCTTTTTTCCCCCCAGAGACCACTTGCTTGTCATCCAACCACTCAGCAGAGGTAAACTTCTCGGAACCACGGTGCACTTGATCTAGTGTTTGCCTTGGATTAGATACGAGGACTGTATGCTTCAAGATGAAATTCTATCAAATTCCTCTCTGTATATGGACTTGTCAGCATTGCTATTATGATGTGTGGCACCACCATGCTGGCACATGAATGCTGGAATGATTCTATGAACGCAGGAACCCTTATGTCCAAATCTCTCTACTCGAACGCTCAGAGCACTAAAGTTTTCTGACAGCCTTGGAACTTTTCTGCTAACCACCCAAGGGAGACAGTACTCAGGAGCTCCTGGGGACAAAGCACACATGGAGGCTAACCATGCCTGACCAGGGGCAGTAGTGTCTGAAGGCTGTACCTTATTGTGAAATGGTGTCAGAACCAACCTAAATTATTCTCTATTTCACAATATACTGTCCTGCAATGCTAAAAATGAAGAGCCATTCAATTACAGAAGACTAAGAGAGCGATGAGGAAGCACGTCACTTTTGAATCCTGTACCAGAACTGTCATTCTCTTGCTGTCAATGGCATGAGAAAACACGTAACACAGTGTAGAACCTTTAAAATATATTATCAATTTAAAGGTGACCTTCCTGCCTAGTTTTGGTTTAAGTCTATTCTGTTAGCTATTAGACTAGCCATGCCTGCTTGCTACTTAGTTCCATTGGCTTTAGAATTCTTCTTTTCATCACTGTACCCTGAGGTGGTGTCTATCTTTGATGACAAGATAACAAAATATGGATCCTGCTTCTAAGCCAATCTGTTAGTCTGCCTCTCTTTATTGAGGAAGTGCAATCTTTAATATTCAGAGTTATTATTAAAAGATGTATAATAATGTTAGTTCTTTGTGGTGCTTTCTTAGTTTTCTTTTGATTAACTCTTATGGAATCATCTATTACTTGTGCCTGCCTGAAGTGTTTCTCTCTCTTCAGGCCCAAGGGTTCCTTCCAGTATCCTCTGTAAAGTCTGTTTAGTGACTATAAATTCCCTAATATGCTTCTATCATGAAAAGTTTTTTTCTTTTCTAAGTTATGCATTATAGTTTTATTGTTTCTGCTGCTTTTTTCATTTCTTTCTTTCTTTCTATTTTCTTTTTTCTATAGCAGTCTTGGCTAGTATCTGTGGTCTTTCAGAATGTTCAGAACATTAATACATTAATTCAAGCCACACTGGCTTTGGAAGTCTCCATTGACAAATCAGCTGTTATCCTGATAGGCCTGCCTCTCTTGTAGTTTTCCATATCTTTTCTTTGTTCTGTAAATGAAGTGTTGGAATTTTAACTTCTAATGATGTGAATATTTCTTTTGGTCTATTTGGTGCTCTGCATGCCTTTTGCACATCCACAGGCAACTCTATCTTTAGATTAGGGAAGTTTTATTCTATGGTTTTATTGAAAAAAATTTCTGTGTCTTTGATTTGAGTTTATTCTATTTCTCCTATGCTTATATTATTTCTAGATTTTGTCTTTTATACTGTTACAAAGTCTATGTATATGCCATTCATAGGCATTTTTATATTTGACATTTTCTCCGACTGAGTGACCCATTTTCTCTACCTTGTTACCCAAATTGATCTTCTTTCTTCCACTTGAGCCATTCATTCTATTGGCGAGGCTTTCCATTGAGCTTCTTGTTTGATTCACTGAATTTCTCACGTAGAGATAATTCAATTTGGCTTTTCCTCAAAAAAAAAAAATCTCTCTTTATTAAATTCTACTTTTGTATCTAGAATTATTTCCTTTATTTCTCTGAACTAATCATGTTCTGTGGTGTTTATTTTGGTATGTATCCATATCCTCCTTGGGCTCCTTGAGCACATTTGTAATTGCTATTCTGAAATCATTGTCTTATAAATCATATAAGTCAATATTTCTAGGGAATGACACTATGGAAGTTGTAACTTTGGGTGGTGTATTAGCTAGGGCTTCGATTGCTTCGAAGGAACACAAAAAAAAGTGTTTATTTGGCTTACACTTCCATGTCATTGTTTATCATTGAAGGAAGTCAGTACAGAAACTCAAACAGGGCAGGGGTCTGGAGGAAGAAGCTGATGCAGAGGCCATGGAGGGTTCTGCTTACTGCCTTGCTCTCCATGGCTTGCTCAGCCTGCTTTCTTATAGGACCCAAGACAACTAACACAGGCATGGCACCATCCACCATGGGCTGGGCTTTTCCCCACTAATCACTAATTAAGAAAATGTTCTATAGCCAGAGGTTATGAAGGCATCTTCTTAATTGAGGTTCCTTCCTCTCAGATGACTTTAAGTGTGTCAAGCTGACATAAAACTAGCCAGAAAAGGTGGTGACCTATTGTCCTGGTCATTCAGGTTGTTTGTGGTTTCTCAATAGGACCTAAGCAGGGCAGTTAGGCTGTAAATGGTGTTTCTTGTATGTACATCTATCAAACTTTTGTCGACAGGGTATTTGGATCATTGCTACTACACCAACATGTCAGGTTATGGGTCAGGTGAACAAGGCTTAGGGTTTCAGTCTGAGGGAAAACAATTGTTGATGTGGGAATGGGGTATCAGAAGTGGTCCCAGCTAAGCAAGGTCTAGGGGCAGGTTCTGAGAATAGGAGAAAACCTTCCGTAGAGTCAGAAGGTTCTTGCTGCAGATCCTCAGAAGTCTGCGGGAGGCTCGCAGGTCTCCACAGGTGTTCCTCGGTTGGCACTCAAACAAATGATGACTCAGCTATTGCATCTAATTTACTATCTAAAGAAATTAGCATAAATTCAGTAGTTTGTAAATAACACAAATGTATTATCTTATAGTTCTGGACATCAGAAATGCCTATTAGATCTACAAGGAACCTCAGCAAAAGAAAAAAAAAATCCTTTTCCTTCTCTTCATCCTATAGAAGCTTTCTGCAGGCCTTGGCTTATGCTTCCTGCCTTTCTTATTATTGTGTACGCCATGTTGTTGCATGGTATGGTCCTCTGAATTGCAGCATTCCCTTCAAATGGAAATGCTTGTCCCAGGAAGGAAGAGGAAGCTCATGAACTTCAGATGGCACACAGGAAGCAACCAAAAGGCCACATATCTACAGAAAGAAGAAAAAAAATAGACATTGGCCCTTACCAACAGTACAAAAGAGGGTAAGATTACTAGTTTGGAGACTGACCAGCCAAAGTGAAATGTTTGAACTGTGGGACTGATCACAGCTGTGTAGATTGTTCCAGGCTTGCACTTTCCAGGAGTGTCCCTGTGTGAAGGCAGAAGACTCTCTGGTGATGCTATATCTGAGCTGCTTTTGCGTCATACCTGCTCCCTGTGAGTAGGCCCTCTCCCATGCTTTTATTAGGAACCTCCATTTAAAAAAATCGTTTCATCAATTTGGACTTTGGTGCCTTCATTACTTTGGCCTTCTGTTGGCTCAGTTTCCGGGATGGGTAAATGTGTGTGTGTTTCATCTTTAGGAAGAGTCTGTCACATATCACATGTAACCTTGGTTACAATGCCTACGTATAGCTGACATTCTATTTCTTGGTGGCTTACCAATCTCTTTTTAAAGGAAATGTTATGCAAGATTTTTCTTTAATTTTTGCTTGTTTGTGTGTTTGTGTTTATGTTTGTTTTTCAAGACAGGGTTTCTCTGTGCAGTCTTGGCTGTCTAAGAAACAGGTCTGTAGGCCAGGCTGGCCTCAAACTCAGCTACCTACCTACGTCTACCTCCCTAATGCTAATATTAAAGGCATGTGCCAGCACCACCTGGCTGAGATTTTTTTAAAATCTTATTATTTAGAAAAGGACATTGTAACTAGAAATGAGAATTTTTAAAGTTACTAATTATAACATGTTCAAATGACATGGGTTTTGTTTTCATTTAGTTGTTGAGACAAGCTCTCATATATCCCAGGGTAGCCTTGAACTCACTATGTTGCTGAAGATGACTTTAAACTTTTGATCTTCTTGCCACCACTCTCCTGAGTGCTGGAATTCCAGGGATGCGCTCCTGGAGGCAGTTTCTGGGATGCTGGCTATCAGGAATTTGGGCACACTAGGTAAGCACTCTGCTAGGTAAGCACTCTGCTAGGTAAGCACTCTGCTAGGTAAGCACTCATTGTCTCCAAGTGTTTCTAAATTACACTGGCAGCTGAGATTTAATAATAGACTCTTTTATTGTTCTTGATGCCATAGGTGGTTTCAGAGACAGTATGAAAATGTGTCACCAAGAAACTATAATTAAGTTTTTCTTCTTTATACACCAAAATGGCCAATGGGTTCAAATACTTGGAACTATGGAGTTCTAGCATTTGTCAGTTATATTAGATAGGCCAAGTGTTAACTTTAAAAATAAGAGCATGGTGGGTAAATCTCATTATCAATATATACTCCATAGTTAAATGCACACATACATTAAAAGAGTATGTGGCAGCAACTGTGTAAGTGTCAATTGTCATCAAGTCTACAACAATACAGCTTATGTTGAAATTGCAAAGAGAATCTGAGACACACATAGAAGGATTGTTCTTCAGACTCCCTAGGCTTAACACAAAACAAAACGTACGAACGCTCGTGTGTGGGGGTGCAGATCACCAGCCTACACTATCTACAGAGTCAGGCAAGGTGAGTCGGTAAGGCACTTATGGTGGCGCACACTGCACTGCTACACTACCTTGTAAGTATTATTATTAATCAACTCTGATCATCTTTTAAATGCATGCGTGTGCAAGTGTGGAGCTCATATGGAAAACAGAAGGGCTTGCTTCTCGCCGTCCACCTTGGTTGAGGAAGGATCTCTCTTCTTGTTTCGGAAGCTTCGCTACAGAGAAATCTGTGGCCTACAGCTGGCCCACAAACTGCTGAATGCTTCTCCTGTATCCTCATATATATCAGTAGGGCTGCTTGGGTTACAGGTGTGAACTATGACATCTGCGTTATGGGATTGGAACTCAAGTAGCTGGGCTTGCCTGGCAAGTGTTAGCAACAACATTTTTTGATCACATGCATACTGTGGCCTAGATGTCATGGTAATAGTTTTCTATTGATTACTTGATATAAAGGACCAAATGAAGTGAGTACCATATTGTCCCCCCTTTTTCTTGATTCTCAGTAATTTGCTATAGTCACACACTAAATGCAAATTAAACACAAACAGCAATGATGAGTTTCCAGGCTCTGATACAAGGCACTGTGATTGCTCTACAATCTATCACTGGCCCTCCACATCCTGTTGGAAACAGGGTTTTCCATGTTCCTGCAGCCCGGTTGCTTTCTGCCTATTCTTGAACTGGCAGGGATGTGCCTCTCTAAGCACTGGGCATTCCTCAAACACAGAGACAGGGTCTCTTCTTCTTCGTCCTTCCTGCCTTTTCTTCTCTTTCTTGTTTATTAGCTTGAGGGGGGTGGGGGGAGAGAGGGTGGCGTTTACTATTAGGGGCAGACCACAGAGAATTCCTGAAGAAACACCACCTCAGGCTCTCAACAGACAGCAATGCAGGCAAACATCCAGAAATACATCTGAAAACTGAGGAAAATCGAAATTATTCCCCACTGTCAGTTTTCCTAATCAATAATTCTATTTACTTGGTGTCAAGCCTGTGGAGGCAGAAGATTACTTTGATGTTCAAAGCCTCCTCTGGCTGCCGGTGCTGACAGGTAAAACCACAGTGCCTGGATTCGTTATTCCACACTCTGCCCCCTCCACGCTGAAGCAAACGGCAGCAACTACATAACTGACATCTTCTGCATCGCTTTAATTTCTTTTACAATTATGTGATATCCTCTCATTTGAGCACGGCAGAATTTCAGGAGTAAGAAAGTAACGTCAGAGAAGAGGCGTCGCATGGAAGAGGAAGTAGGAAATTACCATCTATTTTGAGGTTTCGGACTTTGTCTACCTTGAGCTCTTGAATCAGACTACCAGCTGGAGTAAGACTGCCCTGGGTGACTGCTTCCCCCAGGGCACACAGAGTACCTTTCAGTAGTGACACACCTTCACAAATGGCCACTGGTTTTATCTAAACATCACTCGGTGAGAGGTAATGCTGTTCCTGAATTGTCAAAGCCGGCACAAAGCCAAACGAAGGGAAACCACACTCCGTGGCGTACTCGCTTCCTCTCTAACCTAGAACATGCTGCTCTCACATTTAAAAAGCAAAAACAAAAAACAGAACAAAACAAAAAACTACTTCAGAAAAGAAATGGGTGCACACCAGTTACAGTGCACATCTAAAATGAATTTTACATTGATTTTCCTCTACCATCGAGGCAAAATATTGCAAAAAGAACTGTCTTTGTCATCCATATAATAAACATTTGTGATTTTTTTAATGTAGAATCCAGTACATTTTTTAAAGATCTTTGGCTAGAACACCAGGTAGAGAGAACAAAGTGGGACAGGCATAAAAGGCTCAGCAACCAGCCGAGCAGCAGGATGAAGATAGGCAGGTATCTATCTTCACAAAGCTCCAGTTCCTGCCTGGCTTCATCCATTTCATCAGTCTCCCCATCTCTCCTAACTTAGCTTTGAGAAAATTGCTCATTCAATCTTTTATTTTAGTTTTTTATTTATTTTATGCGAATGGGTGTTCTGCTTGCCTGTGTGTCTATATACTATGTTGGTTCCTGTTAGCAAGAAATTCAAAAGAGGACATCAGATCTCCTGGGACTAGAGTTACAAACAGTTGTGAGCTGCCATGTGGATGCTGCGATTTGAGCCCAGGTTTTCTAGAAGAAAAGCTAGTGTTGTTAACCACTGAGCAATCTCTCCAGCTGAGTACTTATCTTGACCTGGCCTACTACTGTCTGTGGTAGGAATACATTAGTGGCCAACTGGGTAATGTCTGTCCACACTTGCACACAGTCCAAAGGAGCACAACATCAGATATGCTTGGATTAGTTACCTCATGGACAAAAAGTACAAAATCTACTCAGGTCCTTCTGAAAAGAGCATCTGATTATAATGTAGAAAGTGAAGATCAGCTACCTGTGAAAAATGCATCCTGACTTTAAAAAGGAAGGAAAGGGAAGACAGGATTGTTAGAGATGCACAAGCCTTCTAGAGAAAGTAGTGTGTCCAGAGATCAGCGGCTGTGTTTAAGGAATTGGAGGTTCAGCCTTTCTGAAGCACCAGGTGTAGGAAGGGTAGCAGCAGCAGATGACATGGCGCTGGTCAGGGCTTTCGAGGCTGTCAATAATGAGTGCACACTGAAGTAATTACTTTGCATGGAGCACCTCTCCCACTTGGGAAGCAGGAGCATCTTGTTTTCTCTGTCACTGTAGGAAGGTAAGAGAATATTGGTGAGCCTGTGTCATATGCTTTGCCCCATGACAGCACTAATCCCAAGGACCTAAAAGACACAGGCAGGCTGATAGGTGAAGAGCCTTAGCTAATGTGACTCCATTTTGTCAGCAGGCACCATCTTGAGCCTGCCGCTAAGTTCACCTCTATTGCTGGAAAAACGACAAACGGTTCCAGGAAAAGAACCACCCTAGGCCTGAGCCAATCAGGGGACAACAGGAAAGTACCTAATGTCCCCTGATGTTATGGATAGGTTGCTTAAGCTTTGAAGTCAGCCTCGACCAATCCACTAGTGCCAACCCAACCTTGCTAAATGTCAACCAATCCTGGAACTGCCAAACTGGAAATTCTCATTCCTTTCTGTAACACAATCAAAAAACCCTACCTAAGGATGGTTTGGGGATCTCCCTACTGATCTGCTGTTTCGGTGAAGTTCAAGAGCCCTCGAGCTCAAGCTTGAATAAAGGCTCTTTGCATATGACTTTGGACTCCTGGTGGTCTTTGGAGGCTTCACAATCTGGGCATACCAATGGGATGTTGAATGTGCACTGCTGTTCCTGCTAATAGGCATGTTAGATACTCCTGAAAGCCATAATTAAGGGACCTGCTCTTTCCCACTGGCCATGGGGTGCCAATAGCATATTTTGAGCTGTTAAAGGGCCAAATTGTCTTAAACCAACTGTAGCAATAATCATTTTATGCTCTCCTCTTACCTGTAATCAAAGAAGGAGTCTTTCAGAATACCAACTACGAAAGCAATGCCGCTGGAGAATGGGAAACTTAAATCAATAGAATAAAACTAAAACGTGCTGCCGAGAGTGTCTCAGAGAGTAAATGACAAAAGCCACGAGCCAGGTGTGGTGGAGCTACATGCCTGTAATCCCAACACTTAGCGAGAGGAACAAAGAGATGATGAGCTGGAGGCCAGCGTGGCCTACATAGACTCTACCTGTGAAAAGGATTAGTGCCCTTGTTATAATATAGCAATTTTAAGGAAGAAAATTAAGTCAACCATGGGCAAGTTTAATAAACAGAACAACAAAGACAAGCTGGGCAGCATCAGTCTTGCACTCTGGCAACGAGCAAGCACTGTGCTTCGAGGTACATTGTTTCAGTTCCTCTCTACATGAGAAGACACTACCATCAGAGCAGTTACCATACAGACCCTTAGCATAGCATTCAGAGCCACCGTAATGTGGAAACTCACATAAGAGAAACCTCGGACAAAGGTGTATGAACAGCCTAGGCAACTCCTTTCTTTATGTCATGCCAATACAACTTCCCTGTTAGTTTTTCTCAGTGGCTGGGCCTAAGAGACCTATGGAAGCTGGGTATGTTGATGCACACCAGTATTTCTAGAACATGGTGGGATGCAGTATGTGGCTTATTTCAAGTTCAAGGCTGGGCTCACTTACACAGAGACATCCAGGCCAGTTGGACCTACAGACCCTGTCTGAAAACACAAAAGAAGGGCTATTATATGATGCATGTGTCAAAGAAGATTACGGCAGGTCACCTTTACCTGATCTTGACCCAGTGTTCAATAACTCAGTGGTTTTTGGAAGTACCTCAGGAGGGTTTTATAATACAGTCACGTGTCATGTGAGGCAAGCCCTGGAAGATGATCTATGATAATGTTTGTCTTTTTTTAAACAATCATTTCTTCAGACTTGGAAAACAGTACTCTATTTAATGTGAGGAACCTGCCATAAAATTATGTTTTAGCTCAAGATCTTTCTCTAAATGATGAGTTGAATCTCTCTGCCACGGTATCCAGGCAGGGCAGAGACTAGATAGAAAGCAAACTGCGTGGACATTCCAGATGAGGAATCTGCAGACAGATCTCAAAGAGGAAGCAACATTCCTTCCCAGAGTGCACACCTATTTTTACCAAGCAGTTCTTGGGACCACAGCTCATGAGCATCATCATGATAAGTCTACTACTTGACTGGTAAAGTCTTATGCGGTTGACTCAGTAGGAGTCACTTCTAAGTGCATTTTTTTCAACCTTCATATAGATGTTATGAAAATCACCATGTTCATCATGTTGCCAGTTGCTTGATGAGATACAGTTTTTGTTTGCTTTAATCATTTGGCATCAAGATAAAGATGGCTGTTTTCTCTTTCTGGTCTCTAAACATGTTTGTCTGTTCTCCTGACCCTACATTGATTAAAGCTTCCACTTACACATATGGTTTTTGTTCCGGATTTGACACAAGGGGTTTTTCATGTTTGGCTTGGACTAGTTTGGTTTGTGCTGCTGTGATTTTGAGATAGTATCTCACTATGCAGCCCAGACTGTCTTCAGACACATGGCCCTCCTGCTTCAGGTTCCCAATGCTGAGATTACTGGCATGTGTTATCAGGCCTGTCTAGAATTGAAGATTTTTTATAAATATTATAGAAACACAGAAATACCTTGCAGGGTTTGAGAAAGAAAGTAGAGGAAATGCCTTTTCAGAAGAGAGCTAAACAAATGGTGTCAAGAAAGGTCTATAATAACATTGAAAACTACCTAAGATAAAGTCTTGTATTTCCAGTCACAAAGATAAAGTATGCTTGATGTATGGCCCATGCTAAATGCTCAAAAACTATCAAAATTTTATAGGGTGAAATTGAAATCAGTTGAGAGCCATGAAACATGTTGTAATGTCATTCTAGTTCCGCAGTTGTTGTCCTGCACTTTGCAGTATGGTGAAGTGAGGGTACCAAGAAGAAACTTGATACCCTATGAGCATATACAGGGGGAGGAAGTCCCTCTCAGGAACAGTCATAGGGGAGGGGAATAAGGAGAAAATGGGAGGGAGGGAAGAATGGGAGGATACAAGGGATGGGATAACCATTGAGATGTAACAAGAATAAATTAATAAAAAATTTAAAAAAAAAAAAAAGAAAGCCTACTGAGGGGGCGGGGATAGCGGCACACTCCTTTAATCTCAGCACTTGGGAGGCAGAGTCAAGAGGGATGTGAGTTCAAGTCAGCCTGGTCTAGAGAGCGAGTTCTAGGACAGCTAGGGTTACACAGAAAAACACAGTCTCAAAGTGGGGGGGGGATAAATAAAAGCAAGCAAGAAAAAAAAAGAAAGGAAGGAAAGAAGGAAGGAAGAAAAGAAAGAAAAGAGTGGGAGGAAGGAAGCAAGCCTACTGAGCAGACTTTTTAAGCACAGCCCAGAGCCCAACAGCTTTGGGCACCTACACAGATGTGGGAAATATAAAGGAGCCAGCACAATTCTGGGTTTAGACTCCACTGCTCCACACCGCCCCCACATCCCTGCTGTTGTTGGACCGTCTACATCAGCACCTGTAGAGGTAACATCTCTTTCTGTCTTAAAGGCCTCACCACTTCCCTGGTAAGAACGTAGCTAAGTTTACCTGGCCCCAGAGCTAACAATTATGGCAGTAGCCTCCAGATGGGTGGTGGCCTAGAAAGCAGCTAGCTCAGCATTTCTTAGTCATTTCTGGAAGCTCGGTCAGGGACTCACCTCTCTAGATCCTCTGCTGATTCTGAAAGGAATAAAAATGGCTGAGAAATATGCAAAAGGGTATTCAATATTCTTGGGAAATTAGGAAGCGCAAATTAAAACAACTTTGGGATTTTATTTTACCCCTGTTAAAATGGCTAAAATCAAAACCAAACAGACAATTAAAAAACAAAAAAATAAACAGCTGACAACAAATGCAAGGGAAGATGTCAGGAAAAGAGAATCCTCGCTCATTGTTGATGGATTGCAAACTGGGACAACCACTGTGGGAATCAGTTTGGAGAATTATTAAATAAGTAAGTAGATCTACTGCACTATCCAACCAGACCACTCCTCGTCACATGCCCAAAGCCACCTGACATTTTATTCGCATTCACGTTTTAATACCCCGCTTCTCAAAGACTGTTTGAGAAGTAGAAAATGCTCAACAAAGGCTCAGCGAATCAAGCCAGTCAAACAATTAAATGACGGAAACATTCAATTTTTACTAAGAAGAGCCTCGGCTTCAAGTATAGAAAAGGAGACAGCCTGTTTGGCAGGAGCGCTGCTCTTGGGCTCCAGTTCTACCAGTCACATGCCTCACCCCCCCCCCCTTTCTTTTGAATCTAAGAGAATCTTTAATTGAAAAGGTTCCCAAATGACAACACCAAATATGTTTTTTTTTTTAAATCAGAAATGGTGATATAAATAAGAAGCAATCTCTGTCTTCAAAGAGCTCACCGATCTTTTGGAGACAGAGACCTGTAAACGCCTATTAGCTTTGTGGTGTATAACTAAAGATAATAATGAGCCACATGCACTTCTAAAGGATAATGTTTCCTTACATGCTATAAACCTGCCCAGGATTCCACAAATGTGTAAAGGACAGAGGGGTTAAACACAACGCAGCCCTACCAAAGTGAACAAAGAGAATGTCAGCAAGCAGGTCACAGAGACTCTTCTAGTGTAGTGCAAGATGGGATTCAGCCAGCTACCCAACTTGGACATATTCATGACTGTTTTCCCAATGCAATTTCCCAAGTGTTATGTTGGAAATGCAGAGATCCTCCTAGTAACCTTTCAGGGACTTTATCCTTTTCTGGGGCATTCCCTCTGGAGAACGCATTAAACTGTAACACTCTAAAATTCAATGTTGTAAATTAAGGCACAAGTTCAGTATTAATAGCTATTTTTAAAAACCCATCACTAAAGTACATAGTGATGTATAAATAGGTAACTGTAATTGGCTGTTTATACCTACCAGCCATGAGTAGGTATAAATGTGCTGACCAAGCACAGCGATGAGTAGCTGCTTGTATGCTCCAGCTACTAAGTAGAACAGACCACTTCTTAAGTAGAACTAATAAACACAGATTACTTTGGAGGAACACAACTTTTAATAGCAAAAGCCAATTGACTTAACCTGTTGCCTAAGGCCCGGATGGGAAGTTTCAGAAGGAATAAGTATCGTGATCTGAAGTGTCAGCCATGGGCAATGTGAGCACCAGTCTATTATCTTTGCTGTAAGTTCTGGTTCGTTCAGGAGAATCTATAAAGACATATGCCAAGATACCTGTAATCTCGGAATCATTCAGCTGAGGCAGAAGAATTGTAAGTTCAAGGCCAGCCTGAGCTACATAGCAAGACCCTAAGGCTTCTCTGAGAGTTTATTGATTAAGTTCCCATAAGTAATCAGATACCACACTCTTTTTAGCTGTAAAAAACAAACAAACAACAACAACAACAAAAAAAAACCCATTTACCTGTAAAAGAGATAATGGAAGTAGTTCAGGCCTATAAGATGGAGTAAGGTGACCAGTAAGGAATGGTAAAACTAAGTAATGAACAATTCAAGTGGCATTACTGCTGAGCATGGGGTGAGCATCAATTAGGACTTTCTGTTCCCTTCAGTTTTCTGAAAATAATAGAAGAGGAGAATATGGTGTAAAAGTCACAAAGTGAGCTTGTATGTGACATTTTAGTGAGGACAGACACTGCGAAGTTTCACTAACACCTACGCCTTTGAAAGCAATGGAGAAACTCCTTGAAGCTGCTGAACGTGGATTTGCAAAGCATCATTCTGCTTTCTCATGTGTTTTAAGGCAAGGCTCAGATGGGCAGGAGCACACTTGAAGAAGATATCTGGGGTCCTGCTTATAGGCTGCTCGTGTTACAGTGCATGGGGTTATATGAGAGTTATGTGATTGTCCTGTTAGAGTCCCATGCTATGCACTGCATCCCCTCAGAAGAAACAAGCTTACATAAGTCCCGCACCTCGAGGAACTTATTCTTGCCACAACCAAGTAGCACGCAGAATATCCTTCCCAGCCAGGGCCCTGATGAGAGTGTAAGGTTAGCTGATACTTTCACTACTGAATTCTGGCACACTCTTATGGTTACT
Organism: Acomys russatus; assembly: GCF_903995435.1. Taxonomy (NCBI): domain Eukaryota; kingdom Metazoa; phylum Chordata; class Mammalia; order Rodentia; family Muridae; genus Acomys; species Acomys russatus. Next base: position 27,500,077 of record NC_067147.1, on the reverse strand, counting down.
CTTGAATGTAGTGTGATTCGATCTGTAATCAATTAAAAGACACACATCTCTGCCTATAACCCCAGCACTCAGGGAGGCAGAGGCAGGAGGGTCTCTGTGAGTTCCAGGCCAGCCTGGTCTACAAAGCAAGTCCAAAATAGCTAAGGCTACACAGAGAAACCCTGTCTTGAAAAACAACAACAGCAACAATACAAAAAAAGACACACACCTCTGAGCAGGTCTGAGGGATATTTCTGGGGGGAGAAGACAACCCCTCACAAGGAGCCCAGCGCCTCGAGGTGGTGGCCTGGATAGAAAGTGGTCTCAGAGAAAGAAAGTGTGGCTACTTGTTGGGCGTTCATCTTCACTCTTTACTGATGAATGAATCTACTTTGTGTGGCTTCCACTACCATCCATTGCTAATATTGGAACTCAACATTTTTAGCTTTCCAATGTGTACTAAAGACCCGTGTCTGAGATTCAGCCAGGCCTTCTTCACCATGCTGATTTCTCCAGCACCCAATTTCATGGCCTAAGAAGCTCCTAAGTTCTCAGCATCTCCAGGATGAGGACTGCTATACAGCTGATATCATGCAGCATAATCTAGTAAAAGCCCTTTCGATATATATATATATATTCATTCTTTCAGTTCTGTTTCATACAAGGACCCTAATGCAGACCCTTAGCTGACTCCTGATCCTCAGAAACAGGGATAGTAAATATGTGTGCAAGTCACTAGCCTTTTGAGAATTATCATAGCATATAGTTCCAGACAATGCAATACAATTACAAATAACTTCATGCACATAGATTTAGCAGCTTAGATTTAAATTTTCTTTGGAAAAATATAAATTATCAAAATGTATATCTTCCTCATATGTGACATGTCTCTTCTCATTGTAACTTGGCACATGAGGAAGGTCCAACAGACGCTAGATCTCTTATAAGAAGGTAAAATACCATTCATGAGCCTTCACCTCCAAAAAAACCAAAAACAAACAACAACAACAACAACAAAAAAAAAAAAACCTCTACCTCATACTGAGAGGTTAGGACTCCAATCTTTAAAACTGGATAGTAACATAAGCTAATATCAATTAACTGTATTTATGACTGCTAGCAATGAATAATGATGGGTTGACATTTTAAAATATCTTTTATAATATCACCAAAATATTAAGCATTTCATGACATATTGAATAAAAGGCACCAAATGTCTCTTTAGTTTTTACAATCTTTCTTTAGATACACAGTTGGCCAAGAGGTTTTATCTGACAGTTTTCAAGGGCTCCATAACACTGTTTGACATGTGTCTAGCCTTCTTAAGCATCATTTACATAATTGTCAAAAACAACTAACCTGACTTTTATCAAATTTTGACTGTTTCTAGCCATTGTCATAGTTCTTAGCCACCGGGACCTAGGTCAGATGACCTTGTCCAAAATTCCTGCTTTGACAGTTAACATCTGCATTGTCTGGCACAGAGACTGTAGTACTTTACAGCTGTTTCCACGTTTCAAAATGAAGACAGTAATTGCTAACAGCCCTAGAAATCAGATACACTGTTCTGTGCCTCCTCTGCCACCTCCTTGCTGAATGAATTGAAGTGCGCTAAATTTCTGGTATTTCTGGTTTTCTATATTACCTCCTTGGTAAAACTGTACCTGCCTTAAAATGTGGTCATGAAGATAAAAAGATAAAATTGGCCCACAGTGATGCAGTAACTGGCACATGATGTATATTAGCCCTATAGTTTCCGCCCATGCTGGTATAAACTTCACACATCCTCAGTGTCAGCGGCTACACTTCTTTTCTTCCAATTACCTGTAACTGGGACATTCTATAAACACAGTAAAAAATACCCATTTGTCAAAATGTTTTGATTTTTTTAATCGACAGTAACCCAAACAAAAGTCATCCTTTATATTATTAAAAATTGGAGTGGAATATGAATCTGATGCTTTTATGAATATTTAATAAGACTGAAATAAAAAGTGTCTGAGACCACTTCTCAGCCTTTATTTAGAAGTAACCTTTTTTTTTCAAATAAAATCTGACTCAGAAGACTTATGCATAAATATGTATAAAGCATGGAAGGCAAGCAAAGTGCTTTAGTTGAAACTGTAATCTCAGTAGGCTAATGTAGTGATTTCATACTACGTATTTATATAAAATTGTACCAACCGCTGTAGTAGGCTCTGGGGCCTTACTTATGGTAAATCAAATGTAAGAAACCATTTGAAACGTGGTCATTTGGCAATATCAAGTTACAAAAGGAGAAGGGCTTTATGATGGACATTTTAACCAGATAACTAGGCCAGTACAGGGCACTTGGGGATGTGGTAAATATTAGAAGTGGGCTGTACAGAGCAATCGAAGTAAATCTAGGAGCAGCCCTGCATGTGGGGAGCAGCTGGTGCTCCAGGCCCTTGACATGTCTCTTTCCTGGGGAAGAACAAATTCCCTTTAATGTCCTAGGCAGTGATGTCTGGAAAAAAATTATAAGCCAGAAATCTCCATCCAGCTCATGCCCTGGGGACATACAGAAGCCCAGATGGAACCATGTGTTGAATTGGTACAAAACATTATTTGTACATTGTGCCTAGAGTTTGCCTGATTATTTTCAGGACACAAGCTCTCCATCTCTGTAATGATCTGAAGATTCCAAAATGACTCCAGGACCTAAAACTGACTAGAACTCCCTTGAGCTCTTTAAAAATTAATGTTGATTATCCCAAAGATGCCCAGAGATTCCCTGGTGTAAGGATATGAGTATGGTTTGGATTTTTTTCCAGTGTGTTAGTGACTTTTCTATTGCTGAGGTAAAGCATCAACACCAGGGCAACTTGTAGAAGGAGAGATTTATTTAGGCTTATACTTCCAGACAGATGAGTCCATCCTGGTAAAGAGGCATAGCATCAATCAAGCAGCAGGGATGGTCACAAGAGCAGGACCTAAGAGCTTACTTACATCCTCAACAACAAGCATGGAGCAGAGAGAGAGAAAAGTGGGTGTGGAGAGAGACAATAAACACTCCAAAGATGCCCCTAGTGATATATTTCCTTCATCAAGGCCACGCTCCCTAAATCTTACTGTCGTGGCCAATCTGGGTTGACACTTGACTACATCTGAGAGTAATTAAAATGTAGGCTCCTGGACAAACCTGTGAGTCGTTTTCTTTCTTTCCTTCTTTTTTTTTTTAAAGCTGGTCACACAAGGATGTTCGTTTATTTGTAAAATGTTAAGGTGTGTATGTGTGTACATAGTTGTTCAACATAATTTTAAAAAGTAGACTAGTTTGAAAATAAGAAAATTTTACATCTTGAAGAAAATGAAGCTTTGGGAAGAGAGATATGAAATAAATCAGGGAGAAAAGCATTTAAATTTTAAAATTAAAATGAGAATGTCACATTCCAGAAAAAACTCCCTTGCATATAATTTGTGAGAATCTAAAGTAGTTAGGGGATTATAGAAGCCTTTATGGATATATCAAAAAAATTAAAGTTTGTAATTTTCTTAGTGCTGAGGCTAAAACTCAGGGCTATAAGCATGGCTGTCAAACATGTCATCCTTGAACAGTTGTCCAAGGTGCCCTAGAGTTGTACACTGGGAAGAGAATTTATGACTTTGATGATGGATCAGGAGATCCCAAAAGCACAACCATTATTAATGGCTTATTTCTTCAAGGATTAAGTTCTTATGAGGTCTTAGTTTACACTAGGGGGAAAAGATGAGCAAAAAGTTAAAAATAGAACTCCCATATGATCCAGCCATCTTCCTGTTGGTCATATGATGACATATACTTGTATGGGAGACATCTTTGCTTCTATGTTCATTGAAGCCATTTTAAAATCTCCAAAAACTATTATAGGAATGGATTTTAAAAGTCTTATCATGAATAAATAATAAGTGTCTGAAAATAAGTTTAACTTGATTTGAGCAGCATGTATTATATACTTGAATCAAAACTCAGTTGTATCCATTGATATGTACAATTTTAATTTTTAATTTTTTAAAATTTATTACTCTCCCATATACTAATTACATCCTGACCTCAGTTTCACCTCCCTCTACTCCTCCCAGTCCCTTTCCCACCTACCCACTTCTCCAAATCCACTCCTCCTCCATTTCTCTTCAGAAAAGAACAGGCCTCCCGGGGACATCAAGTGAGCATGTCACAGTAAGATGAGGTGCATCCAGCCTCCGGGCTTGCATAACTACCAGATTCTCGGTTTTGCCACTGTGAGACAGCCATTGGTGGACTAGCCTATAAGTCAGTCCAATAGATCATAGATATATTCATCCTAACACTTGCAATCTCTTAGAGATAACCTGCATAGTATGCTCCCCAAACAGTGCCACCAAGTGGGAACGAGACAGTCAAATATCTGCATCTACAAAGGACATTTTGATTCAAACCACTGCACCCAGGCACCAGGTGTTATGGTGTGAACTAACGTTTAGACAGACACTCCCCCAATTGTTTTCAGTTTTCAATTTCCAGTTACTTCAAATCAAAAGAATAGCAGACGAAGGGAATTAGATAGAGGCATCAGAAATGACAACGGTGCCATTAGATCCTTGACTTAGACATCACTCCATTTCAAGGCCATTGTCTTCCACATTATGAATCTCAAAATTTGCTCTTGTGGACAGAGACTTCAGCCTCTCTTATTGCACACTGGTCACTGGTTTAATAATCATGAAAGAAAGTTAAAAAAGAACAAAAAAAAAGAAAGAAATTTCTACTGAGTCTGTATGAATTGCCCACTATTATGGTAAAACACTTGAGTGTTATCAAATGTGCAGGTATTCAGTGATTATTTGAACATGTAAAATTCTTAAATTATATGTATTAACACAAGTAAGACAAGCAAAAAAATAAAGAGGAATAAAACAATTGTTGATATATCCTAAAACCAAAGACCCAAAGGCAAAGATAAACTCTAAAAGCAATGATATTCTGGTTTACTTTTACATACTGCCTCTGTGTTCCCACAGGGCTGCTCCACCAAGGGGCAGTGATCAAATCACTGGCACCAGAGTTCTTATCAGAGGCAGTCCCTCTCTACCCCACTTCCAACCTGCTTCCCCACATGGAGAAGGGAATGCAGGCTAACCAGATGAGACCTGATAGGTTGTGGTCACACAGTGAGAGAGGAGGACCCCACCTGTCAGAGGTCTGGGAGAGGGGAATAGGCAGAAGAGAGAGGGAGGGTAGAAGCAGGAAGATAAGAGCAAGGGGACTACAATCAGGGACGTAATGTGAATAAATTATAATAAAATAAAAATTTTATAAAAATAAAAAAATGATAAGGAAAGAGAAGTTGGCATTTATTTTGTGATGTTTTCTCCCCACATCTAGTTTTCGCTCCCACCCTATTTAGCCACGTTTCTTCCTGACCACAGTGGTTTACGAAAAGCACATACCTTGTTTTAGCTAAGTGGATCACTGGGCTAGAAATAGAGATGCTATGCGGCAGTTCTAACACTGAGTCGTTCTTTGACCTTAGGCAACCTTTCCAGCAGAAATCTCAAATCATCCTAATCAAGTGAAAATGTCAGTTTCCACCTACAGAATGTAAGGCTCATGGGCTGTGCTATGACTTTCCTCCTTCGCATGAATAAAGGTCACTCCAAATAAAGGCACTCTGCTAGGAATATATTTCTGTGTGGATGCTACATTTAATTATCTGCTATGATTTAACCTAATATAGCAAGATAGTAAGATGGAAGAATATGCTGCTGCTTATTCTTTAAAGTTAAAATTAAAATAATAGTAGCTTTATGGTGTGTACATACTTTAAATAGATTACCATGTCTATCTTAATCTTGGAGTCAGAAGAGTCACTAGTCTTGGTGTCTGTATTTAAAGTCTTGTAATTATTGAAAGGCATGGACACTGGATTGTGTGCTCTCTGTGGCGTCCACATTTCATGACTATGCCCAAGCATGGCGTGTCAGCCTCGGCACATGAAGATATCAACATGGTTTTAGAAACGTGGTACTTAGTATTGTGATAAGAGAGACACTGGAATATCTAAGAGGGAAAAGCCTGCCTGGTTCGAGTCCTTTAGAAACTTACCATAAAAGTCTAAGCCTTATCCAGTTGTGGTAATACATATGTACAGTCCCCACACATGGGGACCCAAGGCAGGGAAAACAGACATTTCAGACTAGTCTGGTTACACAGACATCCTACGTAACCCTGAGACTACAGACTAAGACCCTGTTCAAAAACAAAAATGAGCAAACATCGAGCTTTTAAGTACCCTGAACCTCTCTCTAACCTACTGACCAGTGGTTTGAGTATTTATTCAATACAGGTTTCCACAATCATCATACTGGCCTACACAGTCTACTCCATAGCCAAGCTATGCCAGCAGCACGCTCAGAATTGTGAGCTAACATATTTCTTTTCCATATAAACTTAACCCATCTCATGTATTTTGTCAAAGAAATCCTTTAATATTCTTTGTCTTTTCCTTACTGCATATATGTTTCAAATAACCCTCCTTTTTTTTCCTGAGGATTTTTTATTCAATGGGTATACATTTTCATTTAAATTGAAGAGTTGTGTGACAATATTTCTATGAAAATATGGACAAACATCTCTTTACATCCAGATAGCAAACCAACCAGAGATCAAAGTAAGAATATCATCCAAGTCAAACCAAGTGAACCAATGAGTTTCAGTGGGGTTATATACAGGAATATGCATGATGGGTTACTGACAGGAGACAGCTACATTCTCCAAAAGCCTACCCCAGCATGAATAACAGCTGAAAACTTGGAGCACACCGCACAACTTGCAGGCAACTCCACACATTAGATAATATCTCTTTCAAGCAATTCAAGATGGCTGAGCCTAATCCAGATAAGTCTGTTGGTCACCATCTCTTCCAAGTAGCCCAGTTGGTCTCTATCTCTTCCAAGTCACTCTGGTAGCCTCTGTCTTTTCCAAGCAGCTCACCTAATCTGAGGTTCTTCTCAGAGTCTCTTGTCTGAAAATGTCTCTTGGCAGTCTTACCACTTACACACTCTTGGAGTAGGAAGGGGCTAATAACACTGATCAGTTTCAGGTACTTCCTGAAGTTTGTGTGCTGCTTACTTCCTGAGCTTAATTATATAGCTTCTGCAATGGATGGAAAGTTTCACCTCCCGTTAGAACATCCCCCATTTGAACAGGCTTCCATCCAAAGTGAAGGTTATTTTTTCAGAGGAAATTGCTACATAATAGAAAATTCTACAGTGCTACACAACTTAATAGTATCATATTGTGTACTTCAAAACTGAAGGATCCCAGGTGTTCATCAACAGAACCAAGAAACATTTAGAGATGTTGGTGACTGTAGTGGTGGTTTAAGGATTCTTGGAGGTACACAAATCATAAACCTATGCCTATGAAAGAATTCAGTTCTTTGTGTATTTATAATAGCTCAATAAAGTAGTCTTTTAATAGATTAAAATTTTCTAGGACAATTAAATATTCCACCATTTCCTGGAAGAGTTTGGGTAGCTAGAGTCAAAAGGTGTTTTTCCAACATGCAAGACTCCTACCACTGCGTGGAATTCCAAGTCACTCATGTATTTTACGCTACGAGTTTCATCCCATGCTCACACAGATATCACATAGGTTGTACTATGTGAGCTTTCTCTTTTTAAAGTCACTGCTGTATTTTTTTCTTTCATCTAAACTCATTAAATATATGGGACATGCACTGGAATAATGCAAAAAACATCCAAAAGGAAACATTCTTATCCTCTTTCATTTTCTCAGCCACTGAGAAGAAAAGAAAGATTTTTTTAACTACATACTTTCATCTCATCTTCAAATTTTGTCTTCCCCTCCTATGAACACAGATATCTGATGGGGAAAAGTGGCTGACAGAGGCTCTAGCTCAGCCTCGGCTCCACACTTCTTCCCTGTGAAAATATTACTGAAAGACATGACTCATTACCACTGATGCCAGTGCTAAGACAGACCATCTTCTGACAATGCTGGGCAGGATTCTTTGTGCTGGAAGCATTCAGCATCTGTAGAGTAGAGGCCAGCAGTCAATGGAGGATACTGAGGGCCAAACTGAGAAACCAGGAGTGTACATCTTTGTAAGGTCCATTTCATTTTGATTAGTGTGTATAAGGTGTGTACTGGCTAGTTTTATGTCAACTTGATACAAGCTAGAGTCATCAGAGAGGAGGGAGCCTCAATTGAGGAAATACCTCTTCCATAAAATCCAGCTGTAGGCAAACCTGTAGGACATTTTTTTTTTTTTTTTTTTAACTAATGAGTTATGGGGAAGAGGCAAGCTCATTTTGAGTAATGCCAACCCTGGAATGGTGGTCTTGGATTTTAAAAGAAAGCAGGCTGAGTAAGCTATGGAAGGCAAGCCAGTAAACAACACTCCTTCATGGCTTTTGAATCAGTTCCTGCCTATAGGTCCCTGCCCTGCTCTAGTTCCTGTCCTGACTTCCTTTGATGATGAACTATGATGTGTAAATATAAGTGAAATAACCCACACACACGTCAACTTTCTTTAGTCATGATGTTTTATGATAGCAATAGTAGCCCTATCTAAGACATGGAGAGAGGGTATGTGCACATGTGTACAGGTGTCAGCAGAGGCCCAAAAAAGACAGTATGCCCATTGAGAGTACTGGGAACCAAACTCAGGTCATCTGGAAGGGTAATATATACTCTTAATTGTTGTGTCATCTCGTCATCTGGAAGGGTAATATATACTCTTAATTGTTGTGTCATCTCTCCAGACCCATTGATATGTAAAATAAGACTATAAAAATTAGACGAGAGATATCAGGTAAATATAAATTGACATTTCATCCCACCTCATTTGGGACAACAGTCATTAAGGAAACAAATGTTGATTAGGATGTGGGCCTAAGGGAACCATTCTGTGTTGCTGGTGGGAATGTGGGAATGTGGGAACGTAAACTAGTCTAGCCACTATGGAAATAAGAAAGCATGTTCCTCAAAAGACTAAAGGTATATGTAACATATCCCAGTGCCTCCTGCCAGTATTTGCTGAAAGGCTCTAAGTCAACATATCACAGAGGCACATGCTGATCAGTGTTTACCACAGCATTCACAACTATTAGGCTATGGCAGGCACCTAAGAGCCCAACTATGGAGGAGTGGGTAAAGAAAATACAGTACACATACACAATGGAGTTTTTCAGCCTTTAAGCCTTTATGTTATTTGCACAAGAGAGGGTACATCTACAGATAATCATATTCATTGAGTTAAATTTCAGGAAGACAGATATGGTTTTTTTCTAATGTTACTCTAGATTTTATATCTTTACATAAAACCAAGACTGTGTATTTGACACAGAAGTAGGAATGAAACTGTCTATGGTGATGAAGAGGACTGATTCTGGGAGGTCCGGAAGGAATACACTCAATTGGTAGTATATAGTTGTATAGCCATGTGCATGTATAAGACAGTACCACACACAATGGACATATGCAGTGCTGGGCAAGGAAGAGATGAAAGCAGGATGTACCTGTCAGATGTTGCTACATCATGAGAGGAGGATGGGGTAGAACAGAAGTGCCAACAATACCCTGCTGTTCACTCACAATGAGAAATAAACAATGGCAAAGGGAACCAAACTAAAACTGCATAGGTGACTCAGGTTTGGTGATGTATAACAGCAACACCGACAGGATGGACAGTGAACAAATTAGATTATTTCACCATATAATGTTTAACAATAATGCTTAAAGAGCACATCTGCAAAATTATAGAGTAAGTATGTTACTAAACTCCAAAACAACTAGGAACAAGGTGTTCTTTCTCTGGGAAGACATCGGAATTGTGCAAAGGCAAGACTGGACCAGTTAGTGTTTCCTTCAGACGTTCTATTTTGTTTTGTGTGTGTGTCAGTTCATGTACTGTCTAACGAGGCCCGAGAAGGCATTGGATTCCCTACATGTACAGCTGTTCGTGAGCCACTATGTGGGTGGTAAGAATTGAACCAGGGTCTTCTGGAAGAGCAGCCTGTGCTCTTAAACACTGAGCCACCTCCCCATCCTCCTCCATTTCATTTTAATATTTGGTTAAACAAATAGCTTAAGCTTTAAAGGGATTATTGTAGTGAATACTTTTCTTCACCTAGTGGTCTGAGGCAGGACAGTTACCAGAAGGTTACAGCAAGCCTCAGCAATGGTATGAAATTCTGCCTCAAAATTATTGTTATTGTTGTTGTTGTTGTTGTTGTTATTATTATTATTATTATTATTATTATTTATTAAATGCAAAACAAGGTCTTTTCCCCTATGGATGACTGAATATATACTTTTCCTATATTTTACTTTAATTACAACTAAAACTCATAAATATTATATATATAAAAGAAAAACAAGCAAAAACAAACAAATAGAAAACTTCTGGGAAGTAGAAAGAGCAGCTTGACTATACAACTTAGGACTTAGGATCATTCCTGTATGCAGGCTCCTGGTTGGTTTGTTTTTGTTTCATGTGTCATAGTCTTAGAGCTGAAGAAGAATCAATGGGGGAATCCCAATGAGTTCCAGTCAAAGAACCAACACAGGGTGCCATACCGAGACAAAAAGGTTACAGCTGTCATACTTAACCAAGCAACACAGAAAACACTGCATCCCATCCCAAGACTGCCCACCCACAGTGTCCATTCCCACCCCGGTAGCAAAACACCCCTTCTAGCTGACACACTCATACACACACACACACACACACACACACACACACACACACACACACGCACACGTCCGCGTACTTCTTACACATATACGCACGGACACACTGCCTATGCACTCTTGCACACATACGTGTGCACACACACATACATGCACAGGTTACACACACATACAGATACACACTGTTAACACACATGCACACAGATACACACTGCTTACACATACACACACACACACTGCCTATACACTCTCACACACATACATCTACATACACACACCCATTCATGCACAGGTTACACACCAATGCATACATGCAGATACACACTGCTTACACACACACACACCACTACTGCTGCTGCTGCTGCTGCTATTTCTCTTTTATGAATGCACCAGTACTGCATAAAGGTAACCAAGGACTGCATAAAACTATCAATTTTAAATCCTCCTACATTAAGTATAAATCAAGAGCAAGCCACTGTCAGAACACTAAGTACTACAGTGTGAAGAGGCTCATGAACTTAGCATGTCTTGTCTTTCATTGCTGATTCTGCTGGATTTGACTATTCTTATATTTTTTGTGTGTGTTTAGATCAGACTCCAGTTCACAGAAAATTACCTAGCAGAATTTAAAGGACTTTTCCCCTCTTCCCCTAACATCTTGATGTTTTTTCCTTTTTGAGTCTCTACAATAATAAATACCATGAACATTGTTTTACTAAAAATTAACACACAGAGAGAGAGACGCGCACACACAATAAGAAGTTGAAATTTTAAGCAAAATCTAATTACGAAGAAGAGGGGGTTGAGATCATTTCTGATCTTTCTTTTCATTTAAAGGGCCTCAACACACATTACCAATTCAAATTAATTTGATTTTCTTTTACACTCGTGTGCATGTGCGTGTGCATGTGTGTGCGTGTGTGTGTATGCGTGTGTGTACAGAGGCACACTTATGCAGTGGTATACCCGTGGAGGTCAGGGAACAACCTTTCTGGAATTGAATCTCTTCTCCCACTTTAGGTTCCAGAGATCAAATTCAGGTGGCCAGAGTCTTTACGCCCCTGAGCCAACTTGCTTTCCCAGAGTCTCACATTTTTAATGTACTAATTAAAAAAGGCAAACATAGTTTATAGTAGTTGGATGGCCCAAATCAATTCTCTTTGATATTACACTCTCTAACCTTTTACCTAGTGATCCAAAGATGCTGGTTCTTAAATTACTATAAATGTGTTTTTCTCCTTGTGGGTGGCTTGGCTAAGATAAGGTTATAGAAAGAGAGGCTGTCTTCTTGTGACCAGATTATGGGGAATTGTTATCACAATCAGATGGCCAAATCTCAGCTCACATTTAAAAACCAGCCTCAGGTGTAACGAATAGATGAAATTTCAGACAACTGCTTCAAATAAAATTACAATTGATACCGGAAAGCTATTTTCTTCAAGATACTGATAAGAAATAAAGGCTGGCTCCTAATGTTCTATACATCTCAGCATTCAAGAAAATAGGATTAAAAAGGCCAAGCATAGTCATTTTTAATTCAATACATGATGGGAGACATATGACAGGTGTGAGTTATAACATTCAGACTGTGGTTTCGTAACAGAGGTAAACAACCCATTAAAAATAGAGTGGCTCTCCTGGGCTCCTCCTCACACTGAGAGCAGCACTCCACTGCCCTGGGTGTTTGTTTGGTCTTGAACCAAGCACTACTATTAATAAGATCTCTCAAACCAAAATAAAATGTTCACCAAATAGAGCAGGTCCCCACCTACCATCTTCCTCCAGTGAACCCCTGCTTGTGTTTGCTTAGAATCCCTTCATATTTAAGGAAATCTGTTTTTGGTTCTGTGGCTTGAGTGTGAGGTATTTTTTTTCAGGAGTGGACAAATGAGTAAATAGAGGCATACTTCTTTTAAATAGAATGTCCACAAATAGCATTGAGCAACAACTTCTAGACTGACAATCTTGTGACCCAGATGATCTGCAAATTGCTGCTGCTGTTCGTTCTGTCTTTATCAGGCAAACCTCCCACATCACTCCCTCCTAGGTGTCCCTGACCCGCGGGTTCAGTTATTCGTGGAGTGGCAAGGAGGGTCGCGACCTGTGAATAAAGAATGGACGAAAGAAAGGCACAAGCCCAGGAAAACTTTGCTTATCGAGGGCCGTTTATTGTAAGGGGGTATCCAAATTTATAGTAAGCTTCTGAAAGGGCAGGGGGTGGGAAGGAATGCAGTGGAAGGTTACAAAATCTTCTGGGCCAGGCCCAAGGACAGCAGGTGTGGGGTGGGGCGATTATACAGAAGTTGCGATACACCGAATGTTCTCTTTCTCAAGGTCAGGCTGGATCTTTGTGGTTGCCAGGCAGAATAATTATCTCAAGTATGCAGACAGCTGTGGCTTTCAGCCAGCAGGGCCTCTCAGCCACTGGGGCAGGTCAGGCAAGGTCCTATGACTCCTGACACCTGGGAAGAAACCAGCCGTCATGGATGCTTCGTATGATGGAAGTATGTCCAAAGGCTTTGCTCAAGGGTACTTTTCAGGGAAGCTTTAACTGACCTCGTGGAAAGTCCTGATTCACTTCAGTAGTTCTGGACAGTTTTGTTTAAAGTCAAGAAAGTTAGTGAAGGACTGTTGCAATTGTTCAGTGCTTAAATACAATGGCTGCTCTTCTAGAGGACCTCAGGTCAATTCCCAGCACCTACCTGGTGGCTCACAACTGTCTGTGACCCCAATACTAGGTAGGAGTTCTGACATCTTCTTCTGGCTTCCAGGGACTCTACAAGCACATGGTGCACAAACATACATCTGCATATACCCATACACATAAAATAATAAACAAGCAAAAAAAATTTAAAAAGCAAGAATTACAAGTAGGAAAAGTAGTAAAATATGTTATTTGGATAAGGCTCCATTTCCAAAATGTTGGGACTATATGAATCCAGCTGCCATATACTCACTTCAGTCATGAAATCATGAGAATCTTAAACTTTATTATTAATAGTGTCAATGTGTGTGCATGAGCATGTGTGTGCCACATAGGTATGCATGTCCCACAGTGCATGCGTGGAATCAGAGCACAACTTTCAAGAGTCTGTTCTATCTTTCTATTGTAGACTCCAGGGATTGCACTCAGGCTATGAGGCTTGCATACCAAGTGCTTCTACCAGCTGGGCCGTCTGACGGCACCTTCAAGCTATTCTTTAAAAGACAGCTTTTATTTCCTTTCCAGCAATTATGAACAATACTTATGACAGAGCTGTTGCTAATAACGTGGAGAAATTAGACCATCTGAAGAGCAAAGACTGAAAAGCTGCACAAAGCAACAGGAAGTCTGGAGACAGCAATGGCAAAAGCAATGGCAAAAGCCAGTCCCCATCTTCAGCATCTTACACCTGTGATATTGTGACTGTAAGTGATCTTGAATTCCATCAGAAGCTACAGATGTGTGTAATTTCACTAAGAGGTAGCATAGCTAAGCTACAGCACCATGTCAGTCAGCTCTCAACCATGCAATCTCCATGGCTTCTGGCCCTTTCCAAGTTCTTGATAGCTGAAGTTTTCATATGCCTGACATGTTTCTGGGACTAGGGCATAAAATTTTAATATTTCTTCACAGTTAGGGTTTCCTGCAAAATTCCTACTGTGTTTTAAAGAACATACTTGAAATTCAAAAAGATTATTTGCCGGGTAGTGAAGGGCACCTTAATTTAACTGGAGGCCTCAAGTTCTAGAAGACTAGCCTGGAACTGCAGAGACACCTGAGATATTTGCTTTGTCTTTCTCTGCAGATACATACTCTATACAGGGTAAAGTCCCTTTCTTTGCCCCAGGAAAAATTTATTTTCTTTTTAAACTCTTCCTTTCTCAAAATATAAGGAAACACGTCTTTCCGAAAACAGTTGCAGATTCACTGTCTGTGGGATTTCTCGCCTGCAGGACTATCTTCCTCTCTTCCCAGTCCTACACATGTGTATACCTCATTTCATCACCATGGACCAGCGGTCAACCTTCCTAATGCCATGGCCATTTAATGCAGTTTCTCTACCTCATTTCATCACCGTGGACCAGTGGTCAACCTTCCTAATGCCATGGCCATTTAATGCAGTTTCTCTACCTCATTTCATCACCGTGGACCAGTGGTCAACCTTCCTAATGCCATGGCCATTTAATGCAGTTTCTCTACCTCATTTCATCACCGTGGACCAGTGGTCAACCTTCCTAATGCCATGACCATTTAATACAGTTTCTCATGTTGTAGTGACCTCAACCATCAAATTATTTTGTTAGAACTCCATAGCTACAGTTTGCTACTGTTAGGAATTGTAAATATCTGATGTGCAGGATATCTGATATGCGACCCCTGTGAAAGGGTCGTTTGACAGTCCCCTGTCCCCCTCACCCCCTGAACCCCACCAGGGGTCAAAGTCCACAGGTTGAGAACTACTGTCAAAGACAACAACTGATTGGAAGAGAAGAACAGCAATGAAGTTACCACTGTAGGCACTAACAAACCAGACCCTTTCCAGAAACTTCCTCTCCTCTTTCAGGATGCTGCAGACTAGACAACAGAGCTATCAAATGATTGATTTTTCACCATAGTATGCTTACTACAACTAATATTTTAAAATTTTTGTTATACCCACTCCAACTCCTCCCTCCTACCCCTCCCAGGCATCCCCAGTATGTTCCTCTCTCTTGTGTAGGTTTTGTGCAAGTAGCCACTGTTGCTGTGTCATGTTCAGAAGAAAGAATTTCACAGCTCTTACATTCTTTCTGACCCTTCTCCCAAAGCATTCCCTGAGCGTGGTGGTAAGGTATTAAAGTTGTCCCGTTTAAGATGAAGTATTCAATTGTCAGTTATTCTCAGCACTATAGTCATGTATAGTCTCTGTATTAACTGCTAGCCACCGCTTCTCTAGACAAAGTTGAGGAGAGAACTAGTCTACAGATATAAAAATAAACATTTAGAAAGCAGCTTGACAACATATCCATTTAGCAAAACAGCATTAGTCTCTCTCTCTCTCTCTCTCTGTCTCTCTCCCCCACCCCCCCCCCACTGCCCCCACCCCCCCAATTGGAGATCAGGATGTAGCTCTCAGCTGCTTCCCCATCACCTTGCCTGCCTATCATGATGCTAATGGAGTAAGCCTCTAAAACTGTAAGCAAGCCCACAATTAAAAGCTTTCTTTTAGAATAGTTGTTTTGGTCATGGTGTATCTTCACAGCAATAAAGTGGTAACTAAGACAGACTTTTATCACAGCAATGGAAAAGTAACTAATACATCTGCCAGTGAACTGCATAGCACTTTCTAGCATGATGAAAACTAGCCAGCAGAGAGGAAGTTTTCAGATCAACTACATACTGATTCCTCTCTGTCCTGCAGCTTATGTAGGTGGTTTCTTCAGCAGTGATATCTTAGCATCTAGGAAGTGCCCTTTCTTCAGGTGGGAGCACTGAGGCATAGAGACATGAAGTAACTTACCCAAAGCTACTCAATTAGTAAATAACAAAGGAAATATCTGCACAGGAGGATCAGACCTTAATGCCGTGCTCTATATCACACTATCTCTGACCAGTGACTTTTTCTCCTAATGTCTGCAATCCTCACAGAAGCTTTCCTGCAGCTATAAATCTCTAATTTACTCATCTCCAAGTACTGCCTCTTCACACTGAAAAAATTGTATAAACAAAATATCCTTGTATCTAGTTATCATGGGTTCTCAAATAAGTACACATATCCACACAAACGAAAAATACGTAATATTCAATAAATGTACTCATTTCTCAAAATCACTTTGCCCAGGCTAGTCCCTTGTAGGCCTTGAGTGTTCAAGTCCTGGTGGCAACAGATGAACTGAACCTGAGGGTTCCCTGCTTTGAGACAAAATTCTCTCTGATGTTTAAAACAGCTGTAAGTATTTTCACTGTAAAAGAATCTTTGTTTTCCCACTCAGCTCTGCTTGTGAAGAAATCTTAGTACATCTAGTCAGGGGACTGAGAGGAAACAGACAGGACAGGGACAGGGAGTAAAATAAAGTGTATGCCTACAGAAGAACAAACTCTGTAAAGAGAAACCAACAAAGGCTGCTCCTCAGTCTGAGAATAACTAGGCGCCATCATCCCCCTATGGTTAGAGAGGGTACTTGGAGCCCAGAAAGGAAAGTGCAAGTTCACACAGGAGACTGCCCCTCGGTGTTGATGACCTCCTTGAGAAGATTATGATCATTCCATGGGACCCAGAAAAAAACTAATCCTGAGGAATAAGTTCGAAAATGTCTTCCATTTTCATGAGCATGGCTCCTCAGACCCATGAAACCAGAGCAGGCAGAGGTGCCTGTGGTTTCTCCATAAAAGGCAGCCTCTGACCAAGCAAGAAGTCACAGTGGAGACGCAGAACCTGAGAAGTCTGTTGTAAACGTCTCATGGGCTTTCCCCCTTCCCAGTTAAACATGTCTATTGGCAAGGTCCCTTTTCAGCTCAGCTTAGGTAGCCATGTTGCTAAGACCACACGGGGGCAATTTCTCTGACATTTCTAAGAATGTTACAATCATCACAGCAAACTACCTGTTCCTCTGACTCTCTCAAACTTTCTGCTGCCTCTTCTGCAGAGGTACTTGAATCTTAGATGCAAGAGTTGTGTTAGGGATATCAGCTGGGATTGGTTTTTGTTTTCTAGAAAGATCACCATCTGTTGTAAAGATGAGGGGTGAGAACCACATTTGCCTGTGGGAATAAGGATAAATATTTAGGGTATAATTAGGGAGTATGCT
The DNA here is from genome assembly GCF_903995435.1 of Acomys russatus. NCBI lineage: Eukaryota > Metazoa > Chordata > Mammalia > Rodentia > Muridae > Acomys > Acomys russatus. The sequence goes on along the minus strand of NC_067147.1, from coordinate 27,482,628 downwards.
GCTTACTAAGGTGGGGGTTGTAAGTTAGCCACCAAGATCCAGGACTTCACTAGCCTCAGGTAATTAGGTAGGTTTCCAGTTTCAGGCATGATTTTATTCTTCTTGAGTCCAATTAGAGAGCTGTTGGTTGCCAGCAACATACGTGTACTACTAAGGCATACTTAGTGTTATTGTGGTATGATGGTCATTGTGGTTCGTAGGCATCACAGCTGGGCAGGACTGTTGTTTGCTTCCTTCCTTTGGAAGCTTATATGTCACCTTCTGGTACCATAAATGCTAATCCTCAGTGACGAAGGTTTCCAGTCATTTGGAGATAGTCTCTGGAGACTGACTATTCATTGGCAAAAGAAACTTTTTTTTCTGAAAGAGAAGCTTCCTCATCTATAAGCTACATGCTTTAAGGAGCAAGATGTACTGAAGCCATGTTTACTCTGCTATCAACAACAGCAAAGTTATCATAGATGTGGAGTCATTTCTCTGTGCCCAAAAATCCCTAATCTACCAACTGAAGCCAGTCCAGGGGATGCTGGTTGTACTGGGAGAGATCATGTAAGATAGAGGTGACATTAGAGGAGCATGGGTCAAGGCCAAACAGCTTCACAGAGAGTGGGCCTGGGTTCCAGATAAGACCTGGTTGGCTAGAGCACTCTTTTTTTTTATTCAGAATTTTATTTTTTTTAATTTTTTATTAATTTATTCTTGTTACATCTCAATGGTTATCCCATCCCTTATATCCTCCCATTCTTCCCTCCCTCCCATTTTCCCCTTATTTCCCTCCCCTATGACTGTTCCTGAGGGGGACTTCCTCCCCCTTGATATGCTCATAGGGTATCAAGTCTCTTCTTGGTAACCTGCTATCCTTCCTCTGAGTGCCACCAGGTCTCCCCCTCCAGGCGACATGGTCAAATATTAAGGATAGAGAAAATTGGAGTTTACAGAGCTCCATTCCTGTCAGAGTTTACATTTGAAGACACTGCCTATGAAACTAGTAAACCTAGTTGCTCTTTATCCATCATTAGTATGTGTAACAAAGAAAGCTCGTGAACACTAATGATGTGACAGTGTATTACAGCAAAGTTCTTTGTACCCCACACACACACACAAAGTCTCTTGTCCAGAAAGAAGCTAGTGTGACTGTTTTAGATTTTGTTGTTTGTTTTTCTGGGTTTCCCTCCATCTACCTATAATTCCCAGTTGATTTCCCACTTTAGTTACAATAAAATCCAGAACTTAGAAACATGACAAAATACTTTCAGATTTTCCCACCTGGGCACCATAGCTAATTTGTTTATCATAAAATCTGTACAATAAGTCACATTCAGTATCTTCTTAAAATTCTTAAATTAAAGCAGATGTTTAATATATAATCACATAAAATAGCAAATACTACAGTGAATAACAAATGAAAATAATAAGTGTTTTGTGTTTTCCATTTAAATATGTGCATGTGTTTATAATTTAAAAACTTCTTATATTGAGCCTTTGTTCAAAACATTTTAGATTCTCTGTGACCTCCACCCTACTTCCTGATTTCACACTCACCCCTGTCCTTTGGCATGCTAAGCTCTAGCCAGCTGCTAACCTTGTGTCCTTGTACCCTGACAAGTGACATTTCCCACAGAAATAATACACACACACACAAAAAAAAAAAAAAAAAAAAAAAAAAATCTACCCTCAGACATCTAAGAAGGTGAAATGTCAATTTCTTCAGGTTCAAATGTCACATTGCCAGAAAGAATGCCCCTGGCCTTATAATACAGGAGACACCATTGTCACTCCCTTGGCTTTTACCCTAACTTTTTTTTTCTCCAAAGCATTTATCAAATGAAATGACACACATTTGTTTGTTGTTTTCTTACCCCACCATTAGACTGTGAATTCAATGAGAACTTATGCTTCATTTTACTTTCTGCTAGATGTACCTTGGTCCCAGCAGGCCAAGAACAATGCTTACCACTATGTGTTTGGGGTTGAAAACACTGCTGCAATGCATGAAATAGGAAATAGCGTGCTTAAGTAAGACTCTTAATAAATCCTGGAGTGGAGCCGCATTTAGAGCTGAGTGTTTCAAGGCCTCCCACTTGCTGTACTATGTCTGGATGTGGGTCTGTGCATTTGTTCCCATCCGCTGCAGGAGGAAGTTTCTCTAATGTTAGCTGAGCAAGGTACTAATCTATGAGTTTAGCAGAATATCATTATGGATCATTTTATCCTGCATTTTTTTCTCTTTTTAGACCAGTACTATTGGGTTTTACTCTAGGTCCCTGTGATACAGCTCCCCTTTAACTGCAAACACTCCTGCACGCACACAAGCCTCTCCTTCATGATTGCTGTCTGCACTCTGACTACTGATGGCATCAAAAGATGTTTCCAGCTAGGTGAAGCTTCAACCAGGTGGCTCGTTACACAGAGAAGAGTTCAGGGGGAGTTCATGTCTTGCCTTGACAAAGGTTTGAAGGGGTTCCTGAGGCAAGATTGTCCACCATTAAGTCCTACTTTAAAGGCCACTGTTGGCAAAGCCTCCCCTATAATCTACATGAGTCTTTAGATGTTTAAAATCCTGTGACTTAATAATTCTTACACTCATTCAGGCATGGTGGCTCACACCTGAAATTCTGTAGCTCTTGAGAAATAAAGGCTAAAGGGTCATGAGTTCAAGGTCATACTCCTTTGGCCACACAGTGGGTTCAAGACCAGGGTAGGATGTATGAGACCCCATCTCAGAAGAATTCCCCAGCTATATTAAGGTTTGTTATTGCACCAAACTCAATCTTAATTCCTAACATTTTTTTTTACTTTATAAATCTAGTTAAGTGTTTTAATTAAATGTACGCCAATTTTTAATATCATCCCAAATATAGCTATTTTATAGTATATGCAATTCATTTCAAATTTTAAAAGAGAAAAAGATGATTTTTTTTCCAAAGGCACTACCTCATGCTGGTTTATTAGCAAGGCAGTACATCAAAACCAATTGCTTTCAAAACAAATAAGTTGGACCTCTTCAATTACAAGTGTTCTGGCTCAGGTTTTCCATCCCACTTTCCCAGGACTAACTCTCCCAAGGCTCCATTTTCTTTTTA